>NW_027497976.1:0-156796 GCF_021521415.1 Bidens hawaiensis | reverse complement strand
GTTATGACGCTTTCAGCCACAAGACTCGGGTTCGAACCCGGGTCTGTGCAATGTTTTATTTCAATTTATTTTATTATTCTTTAATCCATATATACATAATAGTTAATATTAATAAATTTCAAAAAAATGTGTTTTAAATAGTTAATAATAAATGTAGTAAAAGTATTTTAAATTAAATAAAATAGATATAATTTATAATTATCACTCTTCACCAAAAAACTGACTTTCGCTTCCATTAAAATTCGTTACAAAACCGATTAATATTATATCCATAATTAGTTAACTTTGGTCGTTAAAATAAATCGCCATAACTTTAAGACTCGTTAATATTAATTTGCTCGTTAAAATTTATTTTGGTAATATTAATTCGTTAATTCGTTAAACACTAATTCATTAGCTTATAATTCATTAAACCATTAACAATAGCTTTATTTCGTTAGCTTTTAATTTCTTCAACTTTAATTCGCTAACATAAATATTATTCGAGATGTGATTACCCTTTAAAATTCGTTTAAAACTTAAAGATAATATAATATTATAATACCACAAAATACTAATAAAATATATTAACTAATGCATTATCCCGTTAACCATATATATATAACATTTTCAATCTCAATAGTTAGATTTGTTTTTGTTTTAATTACAGTTGAAAAGTTCAATCGTTTCAGATTCTTTAACGCACTTCCGGCTGCTTTGGTTTCGTATCGTGCTTTGGACTTTTATTGCATGTTTATCTTCGACTTCAATATGAGTTTCTCACACCCTCTTTTTAACGTTTTTATTACATTAGGGGGTAGCATATGTATCCTACAAAATTCAAAGTTAATTATGATTTCATTTACAAACTGCAATTCATTATATGGACTTGTTTGCTTACTTGCTTATGTGCGTTGATTTCAAGTGGTTCCCTCAATACGTATGATCATACGCCCCCCCCCCCCCCCTCTTTGCAGTCAGGTCCATTGTATCGAATGAAAAAAGGACCTCATATCCGAGTACGTTGGTTGTGTACCAACTAGAAAGGACCTTCGTTTGTTCTTTACAATCTGGTCCATTGTATCGAGTGTAAAGAACTCTTGTTTACGCATTTCACAAGTTTCATGGAATTGTATGATTTTTATGTATTTATATAAACTGTGGGAACTCACCAACTATATAGATAGTTGACTTTATTTTATACATATGCCACAGGTACAAGCATTAGAGGATGATACTTAGAGAAGACACTAGACTTAAGTTATTTAATAATGGACAAACTGGTTTAGTTGTATTTATTTTTTCCTTGTATTTCTTGTTACAAACTTGTGTACTCGACTTGTAAATTAATTAATGATAATATTGTAACTTAATAGTATCACATGTGTTTTGAACAATTGTACGTCACACTCGGGCGTTTCCGCTTTAGCCGGGGTGCTACACCGAAAATGCATGGTGATTGTTTCTGTGCGTTTCGATACTAATTGGTGAACGAAAACGACCGAGCATGTAGACGATATGTAAATATTAACTCGTTGAATCTCCAATATAAATTTCGGCAAAGTAACAGTACAATCGGCGTCTTGTAAAGTGAACGTGAACGGGTGTAACTTGTTGTAACTCTAAACAAATATGTGAATAGCACATGCACTCATTCGTTAACTGTTAGCCTCACATTCGTTACATGAACTAACATCTCATTCGTCACCATTTGGCTCACATTTGTGAAGCTTGTCCATTCGTTATGTGCATGCTCATTTTCTCTTGATCTCACATTCGTTACTCATGCATGCATTCCAATCACACTTCATTCGTTAAACTTGTTTCCTTCCATTCGTTAACTTCTATGCTTGCTCATTTGCTGCATGCTTCAATTTAGCCATTGTTCTCCTTCATTATCTCATCTGGTTCCCATTCGTCATCCTTAACTTCCTTGTATACATGCATTAACATATGAGCCTCATTATAAAGACACAACGACTTGTTGGTTCAACTCTAGCACTTGTCACATTTCATGTACTAACATACTCCCCCTTATAATTGCTGGAGTTCATTAACTTTTAGTCTTTATCGGTTTCAGATAGTCTTCACTTGTCACATTTCATGTTCATTAACTTTTGTCTTTTTACAATAACCTATCCCTATATATATATATATATATGTTATTGTAAAAAGACAATGTTTCCTAGGAATGGTAAGAATAATTATGGGTCATTTGATTTGGGGATCTAAGGTTGAGATTTAAAATTACCAAAAAACCGACATAGTTTCCTAGAATTGCTCTTTCACCATTATAATCGACATAGTTTTCTATAATTATTCTTTTACCATAGATTTTAATGCCAAATGTCAAAAATATATTGGTTCTTACCATTCCTAGAAAACTCTTTATTCTTATTTGAATCTATATATATATATATATATATATATATATATATATATATATATATATATATGATTTATTTCCTGTTTTGAATAATTTTCATTCCTACTTACATCACGATGCGCCATATAATATATATAACTTCTTTTTCATATTAGAATACATAATTGTTTCTTGGTTGGATGGTTAATGAGATATTTCTAAGATTTCAGTTTTGTTGGGTTGTCTGGGTTCGAATATTTGCCTACCGGGTCCCGGTTCAACCGGTCGGACCGGCCGGTCCGGGGTTCAAAACACTACCTGGATGGGGTCGATTCATTTAATATTATAAATCTTTTATTTGATAACAAGATCGTTCGTTTATATTATCTTTATTTGTTTTTGTTCGATCGTTTGATTTCACCGTACCCGTCTCGTTCGCTTATCAAGAACAAAATCAGTTGTTGTCAGATCGGTTTCAGAACCTACAATGACGATGATGCTTGAGTCCCAAACATGCTTTCAACCCCTCTGCAATCACCAAAACATTTTATTTTATTGACCGAAGTTAGAAAAAAACGAAACTTGGATCTTTGCCCACTTTCTATCTCTAATACACTCTTTAAATTGATGCAGAGCGATCAATGACTCGAGAGACTCATGATTAATCAAAGACGATAATTCGAACCAAAGGTTTTAAGAACAATGTTCTTTAATACAAAACTTAATCAAAAACCAATTAACAAAGAAACCCTAGTACCCTATTTATACTAAAAGAAAAGAAGATAAACATGAAAATAAGATAAACATAAAATAATTAAAATAAAACTAATAATAAAAATGAGATGCTCCTACATCATTGCAAATGAAAGAAATGAAAAGATTGTGAGTTTGCAACCACCAAATGATCCCTAATTATTAGTGCAAAACTTTAAATTTTGGCCAAGTTGCCTTTTAACCCTACACAGTTCCATATTTCATTTCTAACCCAAGACTTTGTTATTGGATTCTTTCTTTTATACCTGGGATGTTGCATAGGGTTGGAGAAGATAAAATATAGGCAAATCATGCTTCTATCTCAAATGAAAGGTATGCTGCCTTTGGAGAGATGCACGGACCCAAAACCCTACATGAAAATGAAAGTATGATTAAAACATAGAGTTCTTCACATGAAATCTAAACAACAAAAAAATTAAACAGATTAAAAAAATTATTAATAAATGATCATAATAATAAAATAAAAGGGCGTACCTGGTGCACTGGGCTCCGGCGTTTGTGTAAGGTTTAGGGACGGGCCGGATCGCTTCATAATCCAATGTACACAGTCTTACCCTATATTTTTTGTGCAATAGGCTGTTTCCACAGCTTGAACTTGCGACTCCTAGTTCACAAAGCAACAACCTTACCATCTGTTACTCTAAGGCTCGCCCTCCATAACAATAATAAGACGATAGAAAAATATAATAGTATGCATAAACATTCTAGAAATTGGTTGTCTTCTTGCAAAAAAGGGTGTGGGAAAATGGTGGATCCTTTCGTATAAAACATTCTTGCTGTATGTCTGCCAGTCGCAAACGAAAAATCTGACATATGTCTTTGGAATTTGTTGAAACCTATGTATCACAATTCGGAGTACTTACTATGGTCAGATTCCTTATAGTTGGAAGTCACGATGAATAATTTGAAACAATTATACTCGTCATGTGGACAACTTAGTATGAGATAATAATTAAGTAGATGAAATTGTAAAGTAAAAGTGACTAACTAAAAATGTAAAAAACCATATATTTTGTTGTTGCACGGCTTTTGTTGTACTACACATTTTTTATATCATCTATTATTTTTAAAAGTTACTAGTAAACATTTTGTTATCGAAACGATCAACTATGGTTAAGTTTTATAGAATTTTCTTTTATTCTAGTTTTGTCATTTTGGAATTTTAAGAATTCTACAAATTTTAATGCATTTGTTTTAAGTAATGAAAACTTTTTCAAAGGGTAACAACTTTAAGTGTTGTGTTCTCTTTTGCATCGTGTAAGCTCCTCTACATGTATATATTATGTACATCTAATCCAATCACAAAATTTTTTTTACGACTACTTATTTCAACAGGTGGGTGGGGGTGGATGAATATTATTCAAACAGCCCATACCGACCTGAATTTGTTTTGCTTGAAACCCATTTTAACCTGAACTCAATTTTCTTAGAATCGTTTTGACCTGAAGCTACAGTGTCCTGTAGTCCAACCCGTCCGGATTGCCAGACCTAACGCTCATTAATGTCTGAAACCATCAATAATATTACCCACCGACAAACACTAAACTATATTTGTAATTTCCAGAAAATATGCATCAAACTTATAATATGGAGGCCACCATATAGACCAAATGGTCAGTCTTAATTCGTTGTCATTGTTACATGTTATAATAATATTTCTCAATCATACTAAATCCAAAACTAGTGAATTTCCATGTTGTTTCTAGGCAGTTTCCTAGAGTAATTAATTTAGTAATTAGTATATAATTGAACTACGTTGCTCCATCAAGCAGAACATACACATTGAAATCATTCGTATCATGCTTACCCTTACCAAAGCCAAGAAACGATGGCGTCGGGCATACTTCATCATATGTTTCGCAAACGCCATCTCCAAAAACTTTGTATCACCCGTTACCCAAGTCCCGACATGCTCTGTTATTGATATCATCCTTCTAAGTGTTTAGCAAAAACCTTTGACACTGATCTTGATCATGGGATCACTGTCAGGTGTTTAAACAAAACGAGATTAATTGTGTTTGGTTCCAGTCCAGTGAGGTTGTTTTATTTTGCGGTCGAGACTCTTTGCAAAGATGCCAAGATTCGCAGCCCACAAACTGCTGTTCCTCAGGTTGGTATTAATATCGAACAGATGTCTGGCCATCATGCCTACAACGTTGATCAAGCACAACTCACGGATATCGTACGAAGCAAAGACGTGAAAAGGCTTAACAGGTTCGATGGTGTCACGGGCTTAGCAAACGCCCTTCACATGCATCTTGAAGATGGAATCAATGGTCAAGATTTAAGTGAAAGACGAAGCGTGTTTGGTTCGAATACTTACCAAAAACATCCTCCAAAGGGTTTCTTTTCTTTTCTAGCCGAAGGTTTAAGCCAGAAATTGTTTCTTATACTAATAGTGTGCGCGGTTCTTTCTCTTGGTTTCGGTATCAAAGAAGATGGAATCAAAGACGGATGGTATGAAGGCGGAAGCATACTTCTCGTTGTCTTTCTGGTTGTCGTTGTGTCTGTGGCTAGTAACTTCAGACATGCGAAACAGCTTCACTGGCTCTCAGAAATAAGAAATGATATCACGATTGACGTTGTTAGAGAAGGAAGGAGACAAAGGATATCGATATTCGATATAGTTGTCGGAGATGTTGTGGTTTTAAACGTAGGAGATCAGATTCCAGCAGACGGGTTGCTTATTGATGGGCATTCTTTGCTAGTTAGCGAGTGGAACATGACCGGTGAGACTGGGCATATAGTCAAACACTATTAATAATCCATTTTTGTTCTCGGGTTCTCAGGTGGTTAACGGACATGGCCAGATGCTCGTGTTATCAGTTGGAATGAAAACCGACTGGGGCATGTTGATGAGTTCTAAAACCAGTGATTATGATGAGGAAACGCCACTACAATCACTCGTCAACAAATTAACTTCTTCAATTGGAAAGACAGGTCTTGCGGTTGGTTTCCTGGTTCTTCTAGTTTTGTTAACTCGTTACTTCACCGGAAACACTGAAGACGTAAATGGTAACCAGGAGTTTTATGGGAAACACACGAGTTTATGAAAAGCACTAGACTCCATCACTGGTATCTTGATGACGGTAGTATCCATCATGCTGGTGGCCATCCCTAAAGGTCTACCGCTAGCGGTCAGGTTCACATATGCATATTCTATGAAGAGAATGATGGGCGATCAAGCCATGGTTCGGAAGTTATCTGCCTGTGACACCATGGGCTCAGCCACGATTATATGCACCCATACAACCGGAACCTTGACTACGAACCAGATGACCGTAGAAAAGTTTTGTCTCAGTCTCGAGTTCATGGAACCAAGTTCTTCCAATGTTCCTTTTCAAGTACTTGAACTTCTCCACGAGGCAGTCGGGTTCAACACTACCGGTACAGTTTTCAAACCCACTTCAGGATTTGTACCTGAATACTTCGGATCCCCAACTGAAAAAGCGATTCTATTGTGGGCAGTTGATGTTCTGGGTATGGATATGGGGAAAGTGAGACAAAGCTCGACTGTTCTTCATGTCGAACATTTTAATTCCGAGAAGAAACGAAGTGGGGTTTCGGTTAGGAGAAAAAATGACAACAGGATTCATGTTCACTGGAAAGGAGCTGCGGAGATGGTACTAGCAATGTGTTCAAAATATTATGACAGCAACGGGCGTCGATCAATAGCGATTCAAGGACACAATTTCAGAATATAATCAAAGGAATGGCAGCAAGTGGTCTCAGGTGCATTGCTTTTGCGCATAAGAAGGTTCCAGAAGGTACAAGCTACCAAACATTACCAGAAGAAGGGTTTACTTTACTCGGGATAGTCGGGTTGAAGGACCCATGTAGGCCCGGATCCAAAAAAGCTATTGAAACTTGCAGGTTTGCTGGAGTTGAAGTCAAGATGATAACCGGAGACAGTGTATTCACAGCAAAAGCCATTGCCACCGAATGTGGGATACTTGATCCGGGTCAAGAAGTATGTGAAGATGAAGTGGTGGAAGGTGTCCAGTTTCGTAATTTCACAGATGAAGAAAGAATGCAAATGGTTGACAAAATCCGTGTGATGGCAAGATCTTCACCTTTTGATAAGCTTTTATTGGTAAAGTGCTTGCAACAAAAAGGACACGTTGTTGCGGTTACAGGTCATGGGACAAACGATGCACCTGCACTCACAGGAGCCGATATTGGACTTGCAATGGGAATTCAAGGAACTGAAGTAGCCAAACTGAGCTCGGATATTATCATCTTAAATGACGATATTGCCTCTGTTTCAGCCGTAGTAAAGTGGGGACGGAGCGTGTACATTAACATCAAAAGATTCATCCAGTTTCAACTCACGGTAAATGTCACCGCTCTTGTTATTAACTCCGTTGCGTCCTTAACATCGGGTTATGTCCACATATCTATAGTCCAACTCTTGTGGGTGTACTTAATCATGAATACTTTGGGCGCACTTGCACTTGCTAGAGAACGGCCCAATAAGGAACTCTTGAACAAACCGCCCGTGGGTCAGGCCGAACCGCTCATAACAAATATCATGTGGAGAAACCTATTTGCGCAGGTTGTTTTCCAGATTGCAGTTTTATTGATGTTGCAGCTTAAAGGTAAGGCGATATTTAATGTGGATGAGAGGGTGAAAAACACAATAGTTTTTAATACTTTTGTGCTATGTCAAGTGTTTAATATGTTCAACTCGAGGAAGCTGGAGGAAGCGAATATATTTGAAGGAATACATAGAAACAGATTGTTTGTTGGAATAACTGGGATCATTGTAATCCTTCAGATTGTGATGGTTGAGTTTTTGAAGAATTTTGCGGATACAGAGAAATTAAGTGGTGTGCAGTGGGGAATTTGTGTTGCAATTGCAGCAGTATCATGGCCTGTTGGACGGTGTATGAAGTTGATACCAGTACCTGATAAACCATTTTTTTGAGCTACGCAATCAGTAGGTGATACACACGACTACTGCAGTATTATGATACGATTACAACAATGTTACGATTTGATTTTAGTTCTCTTTTTTGTTTAAGGTTGTGAAAAGGTAAATATGAAAATAAAAATTTAAGAATATCTGGTATGCAATGCCACTTTTGCTTGCAAAGAAATGAAATGGAAAATCACATGATATGCATACATGTTTCAAACTTTTTTCGTTGAAAAAACGACTTTAGATTTTAATAAGCCTGAAAAAATGGGCGAATATGGTAACCTGTTTTACAGGTGTGGTCATAGTGACTTCTACCTAAAATCGGTTAGGATCAAACCCGTCCATTTTAAAAATATCAAGTTGGTTTGTATCAAAGGGGTTCTAACTAAAATAAGTTCACCTTGAAATGAATCGTTTTAGAAAAAAGAAAATATCAATACTGACTCATTCATTGTATTTGCTTTTATGGTGGCTAGCTGCAAGGTGTGACTGCGATGGTATCGATGGTGATGGTGAAGGTGACGAGTACCAAAATGACGGTGGGAAGCGCTCGCACATTTGAACTTATAACTAACTGTATGTGAACAATAATTATAATAGCGACTCAAGTTGACACACTGCGCAATTTTAATAAACTCATAAAATTGACCATTTTCGTACATTTTGTAGACCCAAACAATCTTATAGAACAGTTTTTAAACATAACTGAACCAATTGCTTGATCAGTGGGTTATAAACTTATGATCACCAATATTAAAACTATAAAAGTATCATGTCTTAATAAGGAAGTAGATAAACATGAAACAAGAAGTTTGCACTAATATAGTAATATTAACAGTCTATAAGCTTAAAAAAATAAAATCAAATCATCAGTTTTTGAGAAGCAATTTTCCAGAACCATAAGTAGAAAATTAGCATATATCTTAAATAAAGTAGTATTAGCAATTATTTAATTTAAATGAATGTAATTGTAAACAGCACCTGACTGAGTAGAACTTCGTTGATCATCTTCCCTTGTGATTATCACTGATTCGCACCTTAAGTTTTACCTTTTTAATAACAAAACAAAAAAATTAGTGGGCCTTACTATTATATATTTACTTTTTTCAAGACGCATTATTCTTTTGCCTTTCAATTTATACTTCCCAAAACCCTATGATCCTCGGCTCACACTCAAGAGCACCCATCAACAAACCCTCCAAATCCCCCCCCCCCCCACCCCCAAATGGCATCGCAACGGAAAAACCTTGAAATCTTCACCGGCGAGTGTGAGACATTTAGTGGTAAACAGACAAACCGTTTTGGTGGGAGGAGTGGCGGTGGATGTTGCTGGTGGCAGTTCTAGCGGAGGGTCTAGTGGTATATGTTATACAATATTTAAGGTTATGGAACAAAGGTTCAGATAAAAGAGATCAAAAAATGTAAAATAATAAAGAAACTTAAAAGACTGTTTTACTCATAATGTAACGTTAAAAAATAGACAGGGTTAGTGATTTAAGCGAAATTGGCAAGACTCGTGAAACCTCAATAGTTGTCAAAATAATATAAAGAAAAATTTTTAGATGAGAGTGGCCAAACTTGAAGACAATTTTTTGAACGACAAATTTCTGTTTATTATGGACTTGTGTGTTTATTTGCTTACTTGCGTTGATTTCAATTTCAAGTCGATAAGTATGATCATACGCCCCCCCCCCCCTTGCACTCAGGACCATGTTGTTATGAGTGGAAAGGGGCCTCATTATCCGAGTACGTTGGTTGTCTCCAACTGGAAAGGACCTTGCGTGCGTTTATCTGAGTACGTTGGTTGTTACCAACTGGAAATGACCTTGCTTGGTTGTACACATGTTCATAGAAATGTATGATTTTCTTTACGTATGTATATCAAATGTGTGATTCTCACCAACTACTTGTTAGTTAACCTTATTTTGTGTACATGCTACAGGTGCGATTATTAGGGGTTGAAGCTTGACGAAAACACTAGACTTAGGTTATTTAAGCAAATGGACAAATTGTTTAGTTGTGTTGATTTTTCTTGTATTTTTTTTTCAAACTTGTATATTTGATGTTGAAATTAATTAATGATAATATTGTCACTTAATAGTGTCACATATGTTTTGAACAATATGTACGTCACACTCGGGCGTTTTCGCTTAAGCCGGGGTGTTACACGATGAACCATCGATCGAGGTGTATATGTTTCATGATAGTTTGTTTGAGGGAAAGCAAAGGTTAAGTGTGGGGAGGCTGCAAGTTGTGCTATCAAAGCCGCAATTTATGGTTCTGTCTGGTAAGAGAGTCCGCAAGCAGGGGCGCTGATAAGGCAATTTTGGATAAGGAGGCCACAAATTGTGGCCCTATGAGCGTAAATTGCGGTCTTGTTCATAAAAAGACGCGGATTTTAGGTTTTTTGCCTCCATATATAAATATAACTTTAGGGTTACGAAAAGGGGACTTTTCACAGCCGTTTTGGAGTATTAGGAAGCCATTTTCCACCATCCTAGCACCTATCAGTCACCACAATCATCCATGCTTTCGTCCTTCCATACCATAATCAAGCTATTCAAGATGAAGATGCAAGGCTAAAGCTTCTGTGACCATCTCCGGGAGTAGAGTTGTGTTTGTAAGCAAGACCTTTTATATTTTGAATCTTTACATTGGAACTATGGTTGATTAGTCATTCAGCTGATTAATCTTTTGCGTTTGTTTATGCATTTAACAAATTTTCGAAATTAAATATTTTGTGATTTTATCAATTAATTGATTTGTGGTCATCAGCTTTTAGGATTAGGTTCTTAGATTCATTGACCCGTTTATCTTTAGCCATTAAATCATTTACATTTATCAAACCCTAAAACTATTAATAAATTAGGTTGTTATTCAACTAAGCCAATTGTTCGGATTAAGTTCTGACGATCAGCAAGGTCAAATATCTAGTCTTTTGATTATAGGTGTAATCAAACGAGTTTTCCAAATATGTGTAATCAATTGGTCTAGTTTGCTTCACAACCTGAAACCTAGAGTTGGTTACTTTTCTCTAATTATTTTACAACCAAATTAATGTTTAATCTGCTTGACATCGTCTGTCCGTCTAGCATAATTCGTTGTTAAGTATTGAACTTGATTAGCACTTTTCACTGATTCCATGTGGATTCGACGCCTTACTTACCCTTTCTAGTAATGGTATTTATTTATAAATGTTTTTGATTGACCTTTCGACATCGATCAGGACCCTACCTCCACAAGTCCCCCCCCCCCAGTCTAGTGTTGCTCCTGGGCGTGTAAGTGTTTAGGTGGAGCTTTGGACTTAGAATGTGTGCTTTGGGGTGAAGATTAAGGGTTTTCTTACCCAGTGCTTCCCATATGTACCTTTTTTCATGTATGTCTACTTTGTTTCGGGGTTTAAGAGGTTTTAAGTCATGATGGCGAGTTTGGGCTTAGCAGAGCATGTCTATACTGAGCAGAGTGTGCCCGTACTGAGCAAAGCGTGTCCCGCATGTGGGCTTATATGGAGGTGCCCAACCTTATATTCAATGAGTAGTCGTATGGGTGTGTTATAAGGCTCCCATCCTCGGCCGTATTTTGAGGTGACCAGCCTTATGCTCAGCGTGTAGCCGTATGGGTTTATTATAAGGTTCTCATCCTCGGGCGTATTTGGAGGTGCCCAACCTAATGTTTGGCGCGTAACCGTATGGGTTTATCATAAGGTTACCATCCCCGGGCGTATTTGGAGGTGCCCAACCTTATGTTTGGCGCGTAAACGTATGGATTTATTATTAGGTTGCCATCCTCGCATTAGGCGCGTAGCCGTATGGATTTATTATAAGGTTCCCATCCTCTGACGTATTTGGAGACGTCTAACCTTATGTTTGACATCTGTTTTGCATTAATATAAGCACTTAACTTTTTGTGTAATTTTTTAATACAAATATTATATACTCAAACTTTTCACATTTTTTATTTAGGCCACAATAAATATAAGCCAAAAGTTGGAGGTTATTGTGAAACTTATGAAATAATTCTCTTACTTTTTTTGAAACTAACATCATCTAATCGCGAGAGTCATCCATAATTGATTTAGACTTTTGTTATGCTTGTCCGTCGCAACTCAAACGTGTCCGGTGCGAGCTGACGCACGGCTTGTGTGGAACCGACACGCGGATCTTCTTCACACACAGGGGTTAATATGTAATTATTGTGAACTCTTTCCATCTTTGGACCATATATTAATATGATCCAAAAGCCAAAGGGGGTTCTATAAAACTTTAGAGTTAATTCATTTGGTTTGAAAACCTTTATCTTTCACATGCTACTGTGAGTCCAAGACTTTCTTTTCATATTGATAATTCTCTTTTTAGTTGAAATATTATAATGTACACGTTAATTAAAGAACGTGGTTGTGGCTTGGGTGGCTAGCAAAACCCTTTTTTTTTGTGGCTCGTGGAGTGTTGTATGCGGTCATCCGGTCTGCAGTGGCTGAAGTTTGCTCGCTGGAGCGCGTATGCGGCCCGCGGTTATTGATGTTGGCACGTAGGCAGTTAGTGGAGAAGCTAAAGTCATCCGGTAGTTGAGTTCCACTGTGCGGGAGAGTTGAACACGTCGGAGAGCTTGAACCTTCATTGATCTTTTCCCGAGTAGGCCGGATTTGATCCGCTGAACCCGCATGTAATCCACGGTGACGGGAATTGATCCACCCGAACTCGTATGTAACCCGTGGTGGCCAGATTTGATCCGCCTGAACCCGCAGGTAACCCGCGATGGCCGGATTTGATCCGTCTTAGATTGCTAGTAGTTCGCGGGGCCGTAATTAAAGTACCACGACCACTTAGGTGCAACCAATGCATAGAGATCCTCTGCCTTTAACCGCTTTGTACGGGTTTGATATGCATAGTTAGGTCGTTACCGGTGTATGTGTTGTTCTCACCAACGGACTTTCAAACGTGGGTGAGGTTGGTTGCTGACGTAAGCACTCATACTTATCGTAAATTTCAAAAGCAGAATTTATTATTATGCTTTCCAATTAGACTAAACGGTATGGTCGTCGAAATGCCGCTCCCTTGATGACATGGCAAGCGGTGCCGGCGGTGAACACGTCCCCGGTGGTATTGGGATCGCTCAGCGGTAATTTCATTGTGGAAAATTGGCCGCCCAAATCACCACTCAAATCATCTTCCCCATTAAAGCCTTTTTCTTTTTAGAAACAATTTACAACACAAACATGGATAGGATTCTGTTGAATAGATGAGGCCATGGAGGCTTCAGAAAGAAGACGAAGAAGATAGGGGTTGAATACTAGGGGTTTTTTTTCTCTCTATTTTTTATATGTTTAGTTTAATGGGCTTGAATCCTTAAGAGTAGGCTTGGGCTTGACATTTTAGTGATATTATAATTTTATATGTATCAGTTATAAATTAATAATTTTTTATATGTTTGTTATAAATAAATAGTTTTAATTAATTAGATGGTAATATGTTAAATTTTAATTTAATGTGAGTTATATAAATATTATTATTTTATTTGAAATTGAAGAAATCGAGAATTGGTAACCATTTCCTGAATATTGTGGAAAAAAATGGAGTGGATTGTGGTATGATGTGGGGCTGATGTGGTATTATAAAGTGAGAAGCAAAGAGGCATCCATACCTTACAATCACAAGATTCTCACATTGTAGCCTTTCGTCGGTTTCGAGATGCACAGTTCCATAGATTTTAAAGGTTTGAATCTACCGAAAATCTTAGATCTAGGAATTTTTTACCACTAGAACTAGGTTGAATTTTGCAATTGGAATCAGAGATCTGGAAACAATATAATGATTTCAGATTTGAGGGTGTAGGTAAGAAACTCATTAAGGAGTTAAACCAAAAAACTTAGATATGAAAATTTCAATTTGAAATCGTGATCGGTAAGTAACTCAGATATGTCACTCTTGATATGAAATCGTGCGTAAAATAACAAGAAACATATCTGAAACTTGGAGTAGAGAAGAACTAAGCGTCACCCGTTGTCGCGTCTCACAGATGGCGCCAATAAAGAGACTTAGATTCAACCTCGGGTCGATAGAATGGATGTTCTCCGGTCTTCAAGATGAACGAATCCACGCCTTCATCTTCTTCATCAGTTGCTCGAGATCTGCCATGGAAAGGTGGGGGAGTGGAGGTGACTGCCAAGAGTTTCCTCTTTTTTACAGACACAAATATACGTTGGATGCCAAGAGAGTCCCTTAAATGAGAGGTGAAGTTCCTTTATATAGGGGATTCCATGGCTACCATCATGAACCCCTAACCTTAGTGGGTCAAGCCTGGTTAGAGGTTACCTCCACAACCTCTCGGCCCATTGGGCCTTGGTTAACAAACAATAATAATATAACAAATATAATACGTAATGTAATAAGTAAATGTCATACAGGAGGTTTAGGACCCTAACTCCACACAATTGGAGAAAACAATAGAAGGAATGGTAGCAAGTGATCTCAGGTGCCTTGCTATCGCGTATAAGAAGGTTTCGGGAGGCACCCGTTATCAAACATTAACATAAGAAGGGTTAACTTTGCTGGAGATTGTTGTGTTGAAGGACCCAGCAGATCTGCAGGACTTGAATTCAAGATGATAACCGGAGATGATGTATTCGCAGCAAAAGCCATTGCAACTGAATGTGTGATACTTGAATCGGGTCAACAAGTATGTGAAGAAGAAGTGGTGGAAGGTTTTGTAATTTTATAAATGTAGAGAGAATGCAAAAAGGTTGATAAAATTCGTGTGATGACAAGATCTTCACCTTTTGATAAGCTTTTAATGGTACGGTCCTTGAAAGAAAAAGGGCACGTTGTGGAAGTTACCGGTGATGGGACCAAGGCACTTAAAGAAGCGGATATTGGACTTTCAATGGGAATTCAAGGGACCGAAGTAGCCAAACATAGTTCAGATATTGTTATATTAGATGATGGCATTGCCTCTACTACAAACGCATTAATGTGGGGACGATGCGTGTACAATAACATCCAAAAGATAATCCAATTTCAACTCACGGTAAACGTCGTTGCTCTTTTTATGAACTTTATTACAGTCGTAACTTCTAGTGTTGTCCCCTTCACTACTGTTCAACTCTTGTGGGTGAATTTAATTACGAATACTTTTGGTGTACTTGCACTTGCTACAGAACGGCCCAATAAGCAACTCTTGAACAAGCCACATGTGAGTCGGGCCGAGCCGCTCATAACGAATATTATGCAGAGAAACCTATTTGCACAAACTGTTTTTCAGATTACAGTTTTATTGATGTTGCGATTTAAAGTTAAGGCGACATTTAATGTGGATGAGAGGGTGATAAACACTATGGTTTTTAATACTTTTGTGCTATGTCAAAAGTTTAATATGTTCAACTCAAGGAAGTTGGAATAAGGGAATGCATTTGAAGGACTACATAAAAACAGACTGTTTATTGGAATAACCGGGATTACTATAATCCTTCAACTTGTGATGGTGGAATTTTTGAAGAAGTTTACAGATATAGAACGACTAAGGTGGTGTTTGTTTTTGCTTAAAACATCTACAGGAGGCTTATGTCTGTGGGCGCGCAGACATAAGCTTCTGAAGACTGTTTGTTTTTTTTTTAAATAAGATCTGCAAACTGCTTTTATGGTCTTAAAAAAGAAGCTATTGTTTAACTTCTTCACACATCTTCACACTTCTTAACATCCTACCAACACCTAATGTCCAACACCACCACCACCCATCGTGCGCCGCCACCACCACCACCACCCTCCACCACCACCACCCACCGTCCGCCACCATCACCGTCCATCACCACCACCGTCCACCGCCACCACCACCGTCCATCACCACCACCCACCGTCCGCCACCACCTTCCATCACCACCACCCACCGTCCACCACAACCACCGTCCACTACCACCACCACCATCCATCACCACCACCACCCACCACCACCACCACTACCGTCCATCACCACCACCACCCACCGTCTACCACCACCGTCCACTACCACAACCACCACCCACCACCACCACCATCCATCACCACCACCACACACCCGTCGGCCACAACCATCGTCCACTACCACCACCCATCGTCCGCCACCACCACCCACTACCACCACCTACCAATCCGCCACCAACACCGTCCACCATCCACCACCATCAACGTCCATCACCACCACCACCCACCGTCCGCCACCACCACCGTCCACTGCCCACCATCAACTATTTTACTAGTCTACAAACGTTAAATGACTTCTATCTAATGTGATATGTATGATAAGTAACTAATTTTCAGCTTATGCAGACGATACACAGTTTATAAAACAAACAGTATTATATTTTCAGATTGCAGCCCTTCAGACCACATCTTCAGTTGCAGACATGAAATCAGATTGCAGACAGTTTTTGTCTTCAAAAACAAACAGCACCTAAATAGCGTGCAGTGGGGAATTTGTCCTGCTATTGCAGCTTTATCATGGCCTGTTGGATGGTTTATGAAGTTGGTTCCAGCACCAGCAAAACCATTTCTTGAGTTACATTATCAGTAGGTGACACGTACAATGATCACAGTGTTATGATTTGATTTTAGTTCTCTCCTTTTCTTTTAATGGTTTGAAAATGTAAATATGAAGATAAAGATTAAAGACTATCTGGTATGCATTGATATTTTGCTTGAACAGAAATGAAATGGAAAATCCAATGGTATGCATACATGCTATAAAATTTTTCATGCAAAATGGGCGGATCTGATAATAGGTAAAAACAGGCTGCAGTCACAGTAATTTCCAACTAAAATGGAGTTGGGTCAAATCAGGCCATTTTAGAAAATATCAATTTAGTTCGTGTTAAAGCAGGTTCTAACGAAAATTGATTCACCTTGAAATGAGTCGATTATAGAAAAAAAAAAGAAGCAATATTAGCTCATTTGGTATATTTGCTTTTATAAACAGTCTATAACCCTAAAATAAAATCTTCAGTTCTTGAGAAGCAATTTATCATAATAAAGTCGTATTACCAATTATTTAATCAAATGTGAAATTTAATGATAATAAACTAATCAGATTTTGGAACGACCTGAGTATACATTTGTTGATTTGTAGTCCTTGTCTATTGCTAGTGGAGGAGGAAGTTCAACGGCCCCCAAAATTTACAGTCTAAACACCTAATTTAGTTGTTACAATGTCATTTTGGGCTTTATCTTGGGGCGGCATTGTTGATGTGAAGGGGCTTTAAATCCCGAACACCATGTCGGAGCTATATGCCACAACGGTACTTTATGAAGTAGGGGATTTATACCATAAACGGACTTTAGAAAGGAGGGATTTAAAGCCCTATTTTCTATGTGGAGATGATGTGAAAGGGCGGTAAAGCCCCTACACCACACATAGTCTTATTTTTATGGGGCCGGTATTGTGTGTAACTCCTTTTTTTATTTTTAATTTGAAAAAAACTGATTATATTAAGTGGAATTTCAATAATATCAAAGACTTTTGGTAGAGATATCAAAAAGTTGTGTGGACATCATTTCCATAATAATAATAATAATAATAATAATAATAAGGTATATTGGTTTTTAATGATCCTAATTATTGTCTTTTGATCACTACTGGTTCCAACTAATGAATTAGCTACTGATGGTCCCAACTTTTAAAGTATTTGTTCCTAATGGTACGCGACTAACAGAATCCTAACATCGTTAGTTTCAGGCCGCCGGAAAAACGGTTTTGGCCGGAAAACTCAATATTTTTCCTGAAAACTCAACAGTTTCGTCCCAAACATCTTGGTAACTTCGTATCGGACCTTTAGGAACCTTTTTCTAGTAAAAACCCCAATTATTGAGGTCGCCGGAAACCCTAGAACCATCGTTGGAATCGGTTGATGGTGCTCAAGTGGTGGTAGTTGGTTAGCGGTGAGTCAATTGGCGGTGGGTGCGGTGTTCAGGTGGTGTTTTCCGGCAACAAATTTGAATTTTCCGGCCAAAAATGTTTTTCCGGCGACCTGAAACTAACGGCGTTAGGATTCTGTTAGTCGCAGACCATTAGGAACAAATACTTTAAAAGTTTGGACCATCAGTAGCCAATTCATTAGTTGAGACCAACAGTGACCAAAAGACAATAGTTAGGATCATTAAAAATCAATATATCTAATAATAATAATTATATTGTATTATCTATCTTATTTATATCCATACATAAAAATAGGTCGTTGCATATTATATATACAGTGAGACTAATGTAATCAATAACAAACGAATGATTTGACAATATCTTATGGTATCAGTACGTTCTCTGGTTTATCAAACTCTAGCCGCCACATAGTCATCGTCGGCCATCTTCTTGTTGTCAAAGATCATCCCACCGTCTGTGTAATTAACTCTGAAGATAACTAGAACAATGAGCATAAAGGAAGAGATGTTGTAACCTGGGTTAAGCGGAAACGCCCGAGTGTGATGTACAGATTGTTCAAACACACGTGACACTATTAAGTGACCATAATATCATTAATTCATTTAAAAATCTCAAATACACAAGTTGAAACAATGAAATACATATAATGAAAGAAAACAAAATACTTTGAAATCAACTTGTCCATTATTTAAGATAGCCTAATTCTAGTGTCTTCATCAAGCATCATCCTCTAATAATAGCACCTGCATATAAAATGGTCAACTACAAGTAGTTGGTGAGAATCACACAGTTTTGATATAATACATAAAAACCGTACATTTCTATGAACATGTGTAACAACGCAAGTAAAGTCCTTTCTGGTTGGTAACAACCAAGTACTCGGATAATCGCACAACACACACAAGGTCCTTTCCAATTAAGGACAACCAACGTACTCGGATAATAGCACAACGCACCCAAGGTCCTTTCCAGTTGGTAACAACCAACGTACTGGGATAATAGCAAAACGCAAGTAAGCAAATAAACACGCAAACCCATAATATGAATTGTAGTTTGTAAATGAATAAGTAAGTACTGCTTAAATACGATATACATGCTACCCCCAAAAACGTAAAAGTGTTAAAAAGGGGTGTGAGAAACTCACATTAAAAATTGAAGCGGAAAAATAAAGGTAAACCAAAAGCGTCAAAGGAACCGAAACAAAAAATCCGCACGAACTATAAATAAAAATAAATACGAAATTTAAAGGCTACTCTAAAGGGATTATTAAAGTTAATTATTGTATAATTTTATTAGGGATATATATTATTTTATTTAACTTTTATTATTTTAAGGCATGAGTTATTTTAATATTATTTTTAAGCTTAACGGAATTTTTAACGGTTTATATTATTTTAATATTATAACTTTAGCATTCATACGAAAGTTACGATAATTTCTAAGCACGAGTTTTAAGTAGGGATTTTACCTTGAATAATTATAACTATGCTATTGAATTAAAGTTAACAGAATAAAAGTTAACAGGTTAAGATTAACCAACTTAGATTTAATATAAGCTAACGAATTATGGTTTAACGAATGAAAATCTAATGAATCAAAAGTTTAATGAATTTAAAGTTAACGAAGTAAATTTAATGCAACGGAATTTATAAACTCATTTTTAACGATTTAACGAATTTTTAAGTTAACAAAGTAACAAAAAAAATAAATTAGTTTCAATAGTTTAACGAACGTGATAGTTGGGTTTTAGTTGAAAATGATAATTTATATTTTATTAAAATTTTATTTGATTTAAAATTGATTATTTATGATTTTTAAATGATTTATTTGGTTTTTATACAATAAATAAATGGTTTAAAAAAATAATAACAAAAACTCCTTTGACCCGAGTCTGGTCTAACAAGCTAGTGATTTAACCACTGGACCATTCTAACAAGTTGAATATAACAGAGAAATAAAGATATCTAAGTTATGTTATTAGTTCATCATATTTTTCATAAAACCCTAAGTTTCAATTCCTTTAATCCGTTCAATGTTTGTCCAAATCATGTTAGGGGTTTTGATTGTCGGCCAAATACTAACAAAAATCATATAACTGTTACCTGGGTTGGTGACGAGAAGGTGACAAACGACGGGATGGCCAGAAATTTACTAGGACGCTCAAAACGGGGTTACAGAGAATGTATAAGTATATTTTGATGATTTTAACAGGTTTAGATTGAGGTTAGGGTCATATTTTTACATATAGTTAGAGCGTGTGCACATTAATTGTCAGTTAATTGGATTCGGCCGTTTTCCGATGGTTTCCGGCTATTATTACGGGATTATCTTGACGATTAGGATGTTACAACACAATTAATATATTGATTAGCGATTGGTATAGTCATCTAAATTTGTTATACTCAACATACGGGCCAAAGAATGAGGATTGCGAGGAGTATAGTGGTTGCCGGAGCCGTCGCCGGTTTCGCCAGAATTTTTGAATGGGAAAACAAGGGGTGATGGGGTTGGGTTAATATTTTAATAAAATATTATTATTTTGAATAATTTACACTTTCAGCCCCTTTATTTTCATATCTCTTTTAAATCAAAATTTAAATATAATTTGCACTTCGATCCTTGAACTTTGAAATGTTTTTATAAATGAAAAAAATTAGTAACTTGGGGTAGTTTTCGAATTATACCCGATTAGATTGCGATTTGGTTACACGTTGGAACCCGGAGTTTTAATAATTGAACGAAAGTTATATAAAACGAACGAACAATGAAATTCAAACGTCAGGAATACTTTATTAACGATAGTTAATAAATATAATACATCGAAACGACCCTACGGGTCAAGTTACAAATTCAAATACAAATACGAATACAAAAAAAAAATCGACGAATGTTACAGTCGTTGTACTACATATTTAGTATAAAGTGAGAAAAACTTCTTAGATGTAAAAAGTAACATTAGACTTGTGAATTTCTTTCTATTACCAAATTTGCTCACTAGGCATTAGACTCAATATAGAGTTGGGCTAGTGCTTGTTTGAGTTCGATAAGAATCGAGGCTTTAGTAAACCAATTTTTAGTAGCTCACGAACGACTTAACTCATTTGCAGTCTTGGTTCCTACTTAAAATAATATCAAAAACACAAATTCATGAAGTATTTATCCAGGGGCGGCTGGGGAATAGGGCAATGTTGGCGACCGGCCGGGACACTTAATTTTCGGGGGTAAATTTATTTTTATATTTATATTTTTATGAAAAAAATATGTATATTTAATGTTTTACCCTAATTATACAATAACTAGCTTGGTCTAGTGGCAAAGATATAACACCAAACTAAAAGGTTGTAGGTTCCAGTCTCATTTGAAACACTTTTAAACTTATTTTTATACTCAAAGTTTTTTACACAACCTAATCATAACCAAACAACCCATTAAAAAAAATTAATTATTTAAACCAAACAAAAATGCCATTTACATAAGGCCTAAATTTTTTTTTGCAAATATTATTTTGTTACTCGTTATAGTTTATGGGCCTTTTTATTTTGGCTCGGCTGAGACATAAATTGTAGTTATCCATAGAGGTGCACAAATCGGTTTTTTTTAAAAAACCGGTTCGGTTATTAACCGGACCGGTTTTTTTTTGCCCGGAAAAAAACCGGTTCGGTTAATAACCGGACCGGTTAATAACCGGTTTTTGTATGTCAAAACCCTAACCGGTATAACCGGTTAGGACCGGTTTAGAAACCGGTTAGAACCGGTTAATAACCGGTTAACCGGTTTTTTTTTAAAAATAACCGGTTTTTTTCATAATAACCGGTTTTAAAAAAAACCGGTTTTTCCATTAACCGGTTCGTTAACCGGTTTTGGATCTAAAACTTGTAACCGAAATACGAACCGGCGGTTTGTAAACCGGTCAAACCGGTTTTTAAAAAACCGGTTTTTGTAAAAACCGGTTTCCGGTTTAAACCGGCAAACCGGTTCCCCAACCGGTTTTTTTGACCATCTCTAGTTATCCATCATGCTTTTGATAAATGAAGTAACGTGATCTCGTGAACTGAGCCCTTGGTAGTTGGTTCAGGCCTGGGTTATGAGAATGCGCCAAGACTAGTAAATGATAAGTACTTGGGCCGTTGGGCGTAATGACCATATAGTTTCATCATGTTTTCCATTCAGTATTTCAGTTGCATCTTTCATACCAAAAAATTAATATGTCCATATAGTTTCATGTTATTTTCTTTCTTTCTTTCTTTATATCCTTTTCAACTTTTATGATGAACTGAATATTAATATTAAGAAAACCGAGGTTTTTTGACCATCTTTATATCATTGGGGCTGCAACTTAATATTAAGAAAACCGAGGTTTTTTGGCCAACGTGTAACGGGGTGAAAGTCAAAGATGGGCTCTTCCCTAGTGGGATTGGTAGACCAGAGAGAGGGGTAAAGCTCCTTGGAGGGGCTGTTAGTCGAGATCCCTACTTTATTAAGGAGTTGGCGAGGCGGAGAGCATCTCGTGCGGTTGATCTTATGAAACTCTTACCTTGCCTTAGGGATCCCCAGAGCGAACTCCTCCTGCTTAGGTCTTGCATGGGGGTTGCTAAGTTGCTTTTTGGGTTACGAACCTGCCACCCCCATATGATGGATGATGCGGTATCCTGTTTTGATAAGGGGCTACGAGAAGCCATCGAAGACATAGTTGTATGTGGAGGCCCGTTCTTTGGTGATCTTCAGTGGCGACTTGCATCTTTACCGATGCGCTTAGGGGGTTTAGGCCTTCTTTCGGCTCATGATGTCGGGGTTTACGCTTTTGTAGCGTCGAGGGCTCAGTCTTGGAAGCTACAGAATCACATCTTAAGGAATAGCGGAGTTGTCGACCTGGACCCAGACTACGTGCAGGCCCTGGAACGCCTAAATGGCGCTCTCCCAGACTTTGACATTGGCGGTTTCTCTAATATGGACACCGCCCCACCAAAGCCTCAAAAAACTTTGGCGAATGCCCTTTTTGGAAAAATCGCTCAGAGCCTGGGAGAAGTTTTTGGATTGTCCCCCCGACAGAAGGCGGTTTTTGAATGCTTACAAGGTCCTCATGCCCAAGATTTTCTGACCGTTATCCCGATTGATGGCTTGGGCCAAAGCATGTCTGCGGTCGAGTATAGGGCCATTCTTAAGTACCGTTTGATGGTCCCAATGTACCCCGAAGACGAAACATGTCCGATCTGCCGTAAGGCCAGCCTGGATAAATTCGGAGAGCATGCGGTTCATTGCAAGGAGATGCCTGGGTTCAAATACCGACATGATTGGGTGCGGGACGTTCTTTGGGACATCTTAAGGCGAGCTGGGATATCAGCTAAAAAGGAAGCCCCCGTAAACTTCCTTACAGACCCCACGGAAGGGAGATCCACTCTACGACCGGCAGATTTGCTCGTCTTTGGTTGGGCCGGGGGAAAACACGCTTGTGTTGACCTCACAGGGGTATCTCCCTTAGCTGGTTTGAGGGATAATGGGTTTGTAGCTGGGCAAGCAATAAAAAGGGCTGAAACGAAGAAGGTGGAGAAACATGCTAAAGCCTGCGAAGAGAACCAACATGTTTTTGTCCCTCTGGCTTTTGATACATTTGGCTCCTTGGCACCGGAAGCTATCCGTTTTCTAACCAGGGTCCAAAAGGTTGTGCATAGCAATGTGTCGACTCCAAAGGGGCAGGGGTATGTCTTTAGCAGGTTAGGGTTTGCAATTCAGAAAGGGGTGGCGGCGCAGCTTGTTGCCCGCCTACCTGCTATATTGATGTAATATCTATGTTTCATCAGTAGAAATAAAATCTTTATAATCTTTGTATTTAAAAAAAAAAAAAAAAAAAAAAAAAAAAAAAACTGAATAACTTTTAGAGAAAAAGGAACGTAATTTACATCATTTAAAACCATTTTAAATTATTCATATAAATTAGAAACCCGTTTAAAGGCCCAACTAAAAAGTTCATAATAAAAGAATCTATAGAAATACAAACTTTAAAAAGTGGTATTTAAATGATACTATATTTGTATAAAGACATTGTGCAAGAATAAAGCAAAGAGTTGTTCACACGTTTCTCGTTCCATTATACTATTACAAACATTGGATAGACCGAGAATTTTAAGTCATTCCTTACATGTTGTTGGTCATTTTCTCACGAAATTGTTGCGAACTTCTCAAAAGGTATCGTACACGTTAAGATAAATGTAATGTTACGACATTCTCTTGCCATTTTACAAGCTCTTAAGTTAGATATAGCAATTTCACATAAATCAGAGGATGATTCTTCTAGATCCAAGCTATTTTGACGACATTCCAAGTATGAAGTAATAAAACTTCTAACGGCTATTAGCAATAGGGATCATCTCTGATGATAAAAATCAAATATGATAGCATGAAATTTCATCTTGACAAATTCCGTCTTAAAAAGGTTGTTTTACCTCTCATTTAAAGATTGGAAATACAAGAATGTAACAATTTAGACCAAATTGACAGACTCTTTCTTAACGAAAGTCGTAAAAATGACCAAACCTGTTAGACCATTTTAACAATTTACTCTTTTAAGCTCCATTGACTTGGATTTTTATTAATTAATAATAATAATAAGATTTACTCTAAAAATAAGTAACATATATTCCTATAATATTATTAGTGATCCTGTAAAATTCCATCCCTTTCGAAAGCCCCTGATAAGTAACTATTGAACTACGGAGCTCAATAGTCCATAGTTCTTATGCGAGAATTCGTGGGAGTTTAGGCAGCATCCGGGTTTTTTTCTTTCACGAAAACCGGGAAGTGGAAGCCGTTTTGTCACGATTTGCAAGAACAAAAATGTGGAAGTCGGGTTGATCCGGGAACAATTGCGTGCCTCCGATGTTTGGTACAGCTGATTGAGTGGCTGGTAGGAGTGATGTTGGTGGTTGGTTGCAAACGGTTGCCGTCAAATTATTAAACCGAAGTCGGTCACCTTTATTTGCGCTGTGCGTGTAGTATACGCGTTTCCGACCAATTAAGGATTCTTACGTGCAGTGCAAGGCGCGTTGCTTCCTTAATCAAGCTGTTAACGACCAACCGCCACGGCAATTTAATCCTTTCATTTCTTTAATGATTTATGGGATGTCATAAACCACTAACATGTAAAATATCTTAATTTATTATAATTATAGTATTATATAAAAAGGAAACTAGATACTATGGTCAACTCAGTCTTACGATATTATACACATTTGAACATCTACGAAGCTTCCCTCCTTTTTATGTATAAAAATGAGGTTGCACCATTGAACCACAATATAAACATCAATCGTCTCCAATTTTAGTTACATTAACATCTTTTCTCACTTTGCAAAGGAAACAGTACTCGAAAATGGTTGCAGAAATTCAACCCTTGCATGATATCGGTAACATGTTATACAGCTTAAGCACCGCAACCTTTACCACAGCCAAGAAAAGATGGCGCCGCGCCTACTTCACCATACGTTTCTCAAACACCATTGCCAAAAACATCATCTCCAAGGCACTGCCCCTTTCAGAAATCCCGAAATATTCTGTTATCGAAATCATCCCAGATATCGATGTTCCTAAGGTTAGTACCAATATCAAACACGACTCTGATCATCATTTCTGCACTATCAATCAAACACAACTTGTTGATATTGTACAAAACAAAGACTTGGAAACGCTACACATGTTTCATGGTGTTAAGGGCTTAGCAAAAACCCTTGACACTCATCTTGAAAACGGAATCAATGGTCAAGATCTAAGCGAAAGGGTAACTGTGTTTGGTTCCAACACGTACAAAAAACCCCGTCCAAAGGGTTTGTTTTATTTTGTGGCTGAGGCTTTTAAGGACGTCACGATTCTTATACTGATAGGGTGTGCAGTTCTTTCTCTTGGTTTCGGTATTAAAGAAGACGGGATTAAAGAAGGATGGTATGAAGGTGGCAGCATACTTCTCGCGGTGTTTCTAGTTATTGTTGTGTCAGCGATTAGTAACTTCAGACAAGAAAAACAGTTTGACAGTCTGTCAAAAATAAGCAATAATATCAAGATTGATGTCGTTAGGGAAGGGAGAAGACAAAAGATATCCATATTCGGTATAGTCGTTGGAGATATCGTGGTTTTGAATGTCGGAGATCAAATACCAGCAGACGGGTTGTTTATTGACGGGCATTCGTTGCTAGTAGATGAGTCCAGCATGACGGGCGAGAGTGAGCAGAGAGAAGTTAATGCCAACTTTAATCCGTTTTTAATCTCGGGCGCTAAAGTGGCTGACGGGCACTGTCGGACGCTCGTGTTATCAGTCGGGATGAACACTGCTTGGGAGAAGATGATGAGCACCATCACGGGTGAAAACAGCGAGCAAACACCATTACAATCACGCCTCAACAAACTAACTTCTTCAATTGGTAAGGTAGGTCTTTCCGTTGCTTTCCTAGTTCTTGTAGTTATGTTAATTCGTTATTTCACGGGAAACACAGAAGATGATAATGGTAACAGAGAGTACAATGGGAAAGAGACCAGTGTAAACAAAATCCTAGATTCGGTTACGGATATATTCTCGGCGGCAGTGACCATTGTGGTGGTGGCCATCCCAGAAGGCTTACCACTAGCGGTTACCCTCACACTTGCATACTCTATGAAGAGAATGATGGCTGATCAAGCCATGGTTCAAAAGCTATCCGCCTGTGAAACAATGGGTTCAGCCACGGTTATATGCACCGATAAAACCGGGACATTGACTATGAACCAGATGACAATAACAAAGTTTTGGCTCGGTCTCGAGTACATGGAACAACATTCTTCAAATGCTATCTCCCAACAAGTCCTTCAGCTTCTCCATGAGGCGGTCGGATTCAACACCACGGGCACAGTTTTCAAACGCGCCCAACGAATGGAACCCGAATACTCTGGGTCCCCAACTGAAAAAGTGATTTTATCATGGGCGGTTAAGGATTTGGAAATGGATATGGAGAAGCTGAAACAAGGTTCGACTATTATTCATGTCGAGACTTTTAATTCAAAGAAAAAACGAAGTGGGGTTTCGATTAGGAGGAACGACGACAACACTCTTCATGTTCACTGGAAAGGAGCTGCGGAGATGGTACTAGCAATGTGTACAAAATATTATAACAACAACGGGTGCAAAATGATAATCGACAGCGATTCAAGAACGCATTTGGAGAATATAATCGAAGGAATGGCAGCTAGTAGTCTCAGATGCATTGCTTTCGCGCATAAGAAAGTTCTAGAAGGAACTGATTACCAAACATTACCAGAAGACGGGTTAACTTTGCTCGGAATTGTTGGCTTGAAGGATCCGTGCAGACCTGGATCCAAAAATGCTATTGAAACATGCAGGTTTGCAGGAGTTGAAGTCAAGATGATAACGGGAGACAACTTATTCACTGCGAAAGCCATAGCCACTGAATGTGGAATACTTGAATCCGGTCAAGAAGTATGTGAAGACGAAGTGTGGAAGGCGTCCAGTTTCGTAATTTCACAGATGAAGAAAGAATGCAAAAGGTTGATAAAATCCGTGTAATGGCAAGATCTTCGCCTTTTGATAAGCTTTTAATGGTAAAATGCTTGAAACAAAAAGGACACGTCGTGGCAGTTACCGGCGACGGGACAAACGATGCACCAGCACTCAAAGAAGCCGATATTGGACTTTCAATGGGAATTCAAGGAACCGAAGTGGCGAAACAGAGCTCAGATATTGTCATCTTGGATGATGACATTGCTTCTGTTTCAACCGTCTTAATGTGGGGCCGATGCGTGTACAATAACATCCAAAAATTCATCCAGTTTCAGCTCACAGTCAATGTAGCGGCTCTCGTTATTAACTTCATTGCAGCGGTAACTTCTGGCGGGGTCCCTTTAACCGCAGTTCAACTCTTGTGGGTGAACTTAATCATGGACACTCTGGGTGCACTTGCACTTGCTACAGAAGGGCCCACTAAGGAACTTTTGAACAAACCGCCTGTGGGTCGGGTCGAGCCACTCATAACGAACATCATGTGGAGAAACCTACTGGCACAAGCTACTTTCCAGATTACCATTCTGTTGATGTTCCAGTTTAAAGGTAAGGCAATATTCAATGTCAACGAGAGGGTGAAGGACACGATTATTTTCAATACTTTCGTGTTATGTCAAGTGTTTAATGAGTTCAACTCGAGAAAGCTGGAGAAAAGAAATATATTCAAAGGTATACACAAAAACAGACTGTTTGTTGGAATAATCGGGATGACTATTATCCTTCAGATTTTGATGGTGGAGTTTTTGAAGAAGTTTGCGGACACAGAAAGATTAAACGGTGTGCAGTGGGGAATTTGTATTGGTATTGCAGCTTTATCATGGCCTATTGGATGGGTTATGAAGTTGATTCCAGTGCCTGATAAACCTTTTCTAAGCTACATTAGACTCTAAGATACAATTAGCATATATATATTATTCATATTGGTTGTTCATACATATCATATTATCATTATAATCTATAGCAGTGTTACAATTTGATTTTTTGTCATCTGTAAGTACTTTATATATCAAATTCTTATTTTTCCTTTGTGTTTGGGCTTCATCTTCAGTTATCAAGGATCAAGCAACTGGGATGTACAAATGTACAATCACTTCATTTATAAAAGTGACCCACAATATAAGGAAGTCAGAACAACACCAAAGTTTTGACATTAAATACATAGTGACAGTTTATGAACTCATATCACCATTAAGAGTCGTATGCACTAAATATAAACATATACCATATTTGAATTCAATTCAACTCTTATGTCAAGATGCATATAGGGTCACAATGCAGCATTGCAGCAACAAAAAACACAAATGCATATAGGGTCACAATGTCACTCAAAAGCAATAACATGGTTTACGTAATAAACTATTCGACTTCTTTTAATAATAAACTAGAATCTGTATATCTAAAAGCTTTGCCATAGTGATCATGTTCTCTGTGGAAGAAGCTATTCTGCTAAAAAATGTTTGGAAATAAATGAAAGACCTTATAAAATAAAAGATACTATCACCAATTCCTTCAAACTGATACTAGATACATGCAGCAATCATGTTGAGTCATGCCAAACTTAGCGCTATTCTTATTGCAACTCTGAACACAAATCTTATTCAAATGTCAAGGGTGCATATTTGCACCAGCAAGAACACAAAGGAATATATGGGATACACTAAGGGGTCACTATGGTCTCAAAATCAATAACATGTTTGACATAACAAATAAATCAGTTATTGATTTTATTCCTACCATTGTAAAAAACTTAAGCTCCCAACTCAGAACTTTAGCTTCCATTTAATGATTTTACAAGCCACATTTTGGAAAATCCGGATTCAGAGCATGGTAAAGATACTACTGTATTGTCTCACGCACAATTGAGCTCCACAATGTCGAACTTATATTTAAAATGGGAGAAATTCACATGCTTTAGTGGTTTCTAGGAAAGATATGAAAATGTTTTGGTTTGAAATGACGGATCCCATCGTTGCATTGCAGATCATGTGAATGTTTGTCTGGTACTATCGGAAAAAAACCGGATTCAATTGTCAATTATCCCTATTAAATATTGGTTTTTTTTTAATTTCTTTTCAACATGCCAATTGTTCCGACATTTCAAATGGAGGAACTACTATCAACCACACAAGCGGCGGATCGTGAACAATGCAAAGTCAAGTATGATGCTCAATGGGATATGACTTGTACAATCTAATAAATTACTTTAGTGGTTCCTCCATTTGAATTTTGGATCATGTGTGAATTGTCCAACTCAACAAGCAATCCATCACACACTCAGCAACAATGCTAGGATCCGCAATTTCATAGACGGATCGCCTATAAACCAAAACAAATTATCGCTTTCCTAGAAACCATTGAAGCATTTCATTCCTCTCCTGTTTTCAAAAAGATTCTAAGATTCACGAAATCATCAATTTCTATCACCATGAGTTTTAGAGTCATCCAAATTCAAAATCTATACAAATATTACTTTCTACACGTATCAATGAAGTTGATGAAAAACAAAACTGAAACTTCCATCAATCATACAAAGTTACAAACTCATGTAATTCCAATTGGTAAATAACATACATCAAAGTTTATCGTTCGATTTACCAGTAAAATTAGACATTAATTACTAAGTAAGTTTGGGCGTACCTTTCTGTTATGACTGGGCATTGGTTTGAAGACAATACACAATACACATAGCATGTATATTCATAGTTAGGTTTGTATAAGTGATATTGTATAGCACCAACAGAGAGGGTTGACTTAGCTTCTTTTAGACATAGTATTGAGATTGACACCGGAAAAAAAAAACCGTTATGAACGAGGAGAGCCAATCTAAGGTGTTAAACTATTTTTTCTCTTTTTTGTTTACTTTTTGTGATTTCTAAAACGGGTTTGCATCAAATACAAATGTTTTTTTTTATCATAAAAATTATACATATAACTAGAGTAATTATGTTAACATTAGAGTAAGTATTATTACTTTATAAGTTTTGATTTGAACTAGAGTAATTTATTGTTACACCATTTTACTTTTTGTCATATAGTTACTCTAGTTTAAAACGGTAATTACTCTAGTTATTTGTATGTTTAGTATGCTAATTTTATTTGTACTATATCTCACTTCATAACATATAGAGTTTGTATCAAATACAAATGACTAATCATTTATATGTTTATTATGTTAATTTATTTATACTGGATCCCACCGCTTTAATTTACATATATCCCATTGTTAAAATCTCTTATTACATATTTACCCAAACCTTATCATTCAAATACCATTTTATCAATCTAGAGTACTTTGTAATGAACAATTTATTTGGGCCTTTAAACAAGGGTTTTAATCCTTTTAAATAGTTTGGTTTGGAAAATCATTTTTCTAACAATTTTTTTCATTGAAAATTTGTTGGAAAATCATTTTTCTAACAATTTTCTTAAAAACTGGGTGGGAAAAACACACGTTGGAAAAATCATTTCTAACGTTTCTTAGACAACTTTTCCAACAAAATTATTATAAATATATAGATTGTTTCAAAATTCATATAATTTTCCAACAAAGCCTATTTAATTTGGATTATAATACAAAAGTATGTGATGTCAAAAACAAATAATTTCCATATATTAACCATTGTAAGTGTAAGGTAGAGAACGAATTTTGTCGTTCTAAAAAAATTAACACATAATTAATAATAAAATAATGGTAAACTAAACCACGTTACCCAGCCCTCCCCAAAAATGAATTGAAATTTGAAACAGTAGTCGGGTCGTAACCCAAGTTCATGGACCTCCATTAAAAATGAAATAAAAATAAAAAAATTTTAAAAAAAATCTTAATGACGTTAAGTTTTAACTTTTATCCGAATTTCAAATTGATGTTTTAGTAACCGGAATAAGGATACGAGTCGATTAATGCAAAACTTATGTCGAAATGGTGTTCCAAACGACTTAATTTTTGTTAAACGAAGTTCAAACACTCAAATTGAAGCATTGTTTCATTGTTTGGAGCACTATTTCGATGTAAATTTTACATCAATCGACTCGTATCATCCTTCTGATCAAAAGCCCTAAAACATCAGTTTGAAATTCGGATAAAACTTAATGCCGTTAAGTTTTCTTTAACGGAGGTCCAATGAGAATAAATTTTTTAAAACTTTGGACCATCAGCAGATGAATATTCTTACTTGAGATTATTATCGACCAATAACATTAAGTAGTATATATATATATATATACATATATATATGGGATGGATCATGCGAGAAGTGAAATTATAGCGAGAAGTGCGATAAGTCGATCTCAACCATTGATTATCTATGATGTGTTCAATGCATTAATTCCTCTAATTACTCCTAAAATATTCTTCACATTAATTTTTGTAGAAAGTTACAAATTTGAATTATCTATTACCTACATATAAAAAAATGTATATGTAGGTGAATTGTATTAAATTGATCACCTACACAAGTAACATAATAATCTACACATAGCTCATATTCAATTATACAAATTATTAGTTATTTTTATTTTTATCAAAATGTAACTCGTATTTACCAGCACAACTTATTTTCTCCTACACTAATTTTGTTTCTTTTATTTTCACCAACACAAAACTAATATTTACCTACACATATATCGTATTTGCCTACACATAAAAGATAGATTATAAAATAATTAAAATTATAAAAAAAATATGATGTGTTCCTGGATTGCAAATATTTTACAAGTTTAGGTTAATACTATTAATTGTATGTGATATCATGAACAAGGTTTGTTTGTGTAGTTTAATATTCTGATATGTGTAGGTAAATACAAATAGGTAGGCTATAACATGAAGTAAATTTGTATATGTAGGTTGTGACATTTGAGACAAAACCAGGTACACCTCAGTACGTATTTATTGATTAAGCGAATAAACGCTTATTATGTAACGAACGAATGCTTAACCGAACGGGTCTGGTTATGACCCATATATCTCGGGAGGCATCTATAAGTGATATACGTTTAATATAAGCTAGCATGCTAGTATTATGGCCTTATTTCGGTAGCAAACAAGTTAAACGAAAACATGCTCATTTAATTAGCCGCTTTAGATTTAAACGCGACAGATAGTTACAAACCAAGCATTGTATCATCCGTTGAGCCGAAAAAGGCTCACCAAACACTTAGTGGGAATGTTTTAAGCAATCCGTGAAAATATTTTCGATTTTTACAAACGTATAGTATGTTTTTATAAATTTACACAAAAATAGCCGAAAAACACTCGTTTTCGCACTGTTTGACGCACCCGATATGTTTTTCGTGCCAAAAACCGAACCCGAAATAAATTTGGACTAGTAATTTCACGTTCGGGCACATAAATCGAGAAAAGTGGGCCAAATGGTCCCAAAAGGGGGCCCAACAAGCCCAGCCCACCAATGTTGACTAAAAACCCTTTATATTATTATTAAACTACTAAATCATAAAACATTATAAGAGATATTTTTAAGCAGCAAAAACCACAAAGTTTCTAGAAAATTTTCTTCTTCTTCATCAAGACTCAATAACCCTATGTAATTTCTACTAATTTCATCATGTTTAACTAGTTTTAATCATGTTTAATATCATAGAAACATGGTTTAATTGTCAAAAATCATTCCTCACCATGTAAAAATCATAAAAATGGTCCAAAAACATGTTTTGATCATACACATGGTTAGGAATCAGTATCATACTCTTTTTTGGCCAAAAACACGGATTAGAGGATTTAAACGGCGTTTTTACGGTTCAAATGTTTGGTTTTATACCGTAACCGAAACCCTAAGTTAAGGAGCTGTTTTGTTGATGAAACTTGCTTGGTGTGTGATATAGGAATTTTATACAGCTTACATAGGAGCACAAGAACCCGAAAACTTGATTAGAAGGGCAAAAATGAACCAAAACCGCAAAGGTAATACCAAATCACTCGTTTATGGGCTGTTTAGGTTAAGGTTGTGATGTGCATATTTTTAGGTTATGAAATTTTTTAGGGACATCAGGGGCCATATTATTGAGTACCTTCTCAAATTTGGTAATTTTTCGACCATCCGAGAATATTTGGTGAATTTATTATTGAATTAGGACGTTTATTTGGGAAAAATAGTTAAAATGATTCAAAAATTATGAAATTATTTGAGGAACTCATATTTTGTATATTTTGATCACATATGAAATTTGGAAGCATTTTGGAAAAGTTTAAGTAGGTTTTGTGCATTCGCGTTTAATTGAATTTTCATAGTCGTTTTTGGCTCGGAAATGATATTTGGCAAGATTGTTAGAGTTTGGGATTTTTCAAGTTGTTTTGGGACATATTCTGATCAGTCGTAAATTTTGGTGGAATTTTTGGAGATCATTTGGTATAAACGGACGATTTTCGGGCTAAATATAGCAGATAAAATAAATTTCTATAAATTAATAAATTAGTAAATAATTCCAGAAATATTTTTACAAAAATCTAAATATTTTAATTGATAAGTGGCTAAATTCTCATAATTTAAGTATTAACGGATAATTAATTATGCTAATTTAAAGATTAAACAAATTCAATTCTGATAAAAACCGACGATTTCGTGATTAACGAACCTGCTGGAATACCAAAACACCAAGAGTGATCAAAAATCATAGGATAACCTTTGAAATAAATTATCAAATTTTTACCAGACTTTGATAAATGTCTTAGGTTTATAAAAATATTTTTATTATATTTTTCTATTGGACACAAAAATTATAAAAATTCGTCCAACACAGCAAGGTACGGTCAGCTATTTCAGTGTGCAACAAAATGGTTTTATTTTTATAAAATTCATTACTGAACCAAATTAAACGATTCCAATTAGGTTTGGTTCCTAACTCAAAATACTAACTTCCAGAAGTGGAACCAACCAATTTGGACCTGTCGAAAAAAGGTTATAACGTCGGGAAGACGGACCAGAATCCGTCATCCCGCATCAGCTTTGACACTCGATTTTATAAATTCATAAAAACCATTCAAATCTCGTCCAAAAATTACGTATTATACCTTTCTGGAAACTAGACTCAAAGTAGAACATCATGGAATCAAGAATCGATCAAAAAAAATGGATTATCATCGCGTTACAGACCCTACAATAAACGTATACGAATCTATCAGCAAACTGTTATCATCAAAACTCAACCTTAACGAACAATAAACGCGTTAATATGATCAATTAAGGTGTAAAAGACATGGGGGATCATAAAACCGACCTTGAATTGAAGTTTTCATGGCTAAAACTTGGCTGGGCAGAAGAAAAACGAGCAGGGGGGGTCTTGAGGTCCGATCGGCTGCTAGAAAAGGTTAGGGGTTAGGGTTTATTTGTTTTATGATATAAATAAAATAGTTACATCCAAGTCCCTCCAAATTGAAGTGTAAGGCAAAATAGAAGGAAAAGTTAAGTTCTTTAACGTACCGGGATAACGTAAAGGCTTCCGAGAAACGTCGGATAAATCCCGAGAATTATACATACTCTACAAGCTTTAATTCTTGAAACCGGAATTAACGGGCGTTACAAGTTAGATCAATGTAAAATATTGTAAAGTAGTTCGTATTGTTCTTTATAAACAATGTGGTTGATATCAGATGTGTCTGTTACATTTCCGTTTTACGCTTCCGCAAACCGCTTAAAAGGTTGTGACATAAGTTATTATTGTGATTTGTGTAGGTTAACATGAACTAGTTATGTGCATGTATAAATATTGTGATATTTGTAGGTGATAACATGAACTAGTTTTTGTATGTATAGGCTAATATTATAATTTGTGTAGGTATTTGTTTTTATGATGGTTAATATATTTATATTTTTTATAATATGAGTATGATGGTTTTGTTTTATGAATTGTTTAAAGATTAAATCAAATTAAAAAATAAAAATAAGTGTATAATCATTTGTAACTTAACATTAATTAGTATTAATTATAAAAAAAAACTCCTAAACTTTTTAGTAATATACTTCTATAATTAAATAATCCGAAATTAAAAAGAAAACTTATGATTGAACAGAATCTCTTCTCACACTTCTCACATTAAAAATACTTCTAAAATGAACCCAATCCTATATATATATATATATATATATATATGATCAGGATCATGTGAGAACTTTTTGATAATTGAGAACTATGAGAACCATTTTAGACCACAAAAAAACCCAAAAATAAAAAAATCATATAATAAAAAAAACACAAAAATAAAAAAAGTAAAAAAAACCAAAGTTCTTATTTATCATCCCGGTTTCTAAAAAAAAGTAAAAAAAAATTATCGGTTTATATAAATTATACATATATGTATAATATGTACATATATGTACACATACGTTTTTTTTCATATAAGCATATGTATAATTTAAGATAAATGATAATGTACATATGTGTACATTACGTAACTAGAGATCAAATTAAAGTATACATATGTGTATAGGTATAATATGAATTAAAAAGGAAAAAAATCGGTTTTTTTATTATACATATATGTATAATATTTACACACATGTTTTTTCCTATACACATATGTATAATTTAAGGTAAATGATAATGTACATATGTGTACATTACGTAATTAGAGATTAAATGAAAGTATACATATATGTATAAGTATAATACGAATTAAAAAGAAAAAAAATCAGTTTTTTTTAATGAAACCGGAATGAAATATAAGAATTTTGGTTTTTTTACTTTTTAAAAATTTTTGTTTTTTTTTGTTTTATAATTTTTTAAACATTTTTTAGAGGTTTTTTTTAGTGGTCTAAAATGGTTATTTCCTAGGAATGGTAAGAAGGGCATAAAATTTGAAGTTAAAAAACTACTTGAGCCTTTCTAGGAAACTATGTAGACTAAATCCTATATCCTAGGAAACTATTTGTTATTTTGGAAACTACTAATCTCAACTACTAAATCTTAGATCCAATGGCCTAGATCTATTCTTACTCTTTCTAGAAAACTATCTCCTTTTATTTTAACCCACTTATACATATATATATATATATATATATAATTTGCAACTTTGTGTTGCATTAAGAGTTGTACATTGTGGACTTAAAGTTGTACCCCCTTTTCTACTTTTTGGTGCTTCCTCTCATCCGTGTATCCTCCTCTTCTCCATCGCCTCTCACTACCGGTTAACGTCGACGCCCTTTTCCACGGGAACATGATTCAAGAGCTCGATCCCCTTGCTTCGTCGGAAATACCTTGACCAGTAGGAGGAAACGGGGGCGTGGTAATCAAATGGAACTCTTTGGATCAGAAATACTGGAGTCATAATCAAACTTCTTGTGAGTAATATAGCATGCCTAGGGTTTCCAATATCGTCTTTGGTATTTGAAGAAACACTAGATCGAACTGGATGGTCCGATTAGATATTTCCCCAGATGTGAGTATTCTGAAGCGCTATGAGAACAGATCTAAGCTAGTGCCTGCAAAACAGAACACCGCTGAGTCTCGTTACGGGAAGGACTGAGTTGGGGGTCTTCCCGTAACCACCCTCCGGCATGAGAATAAGTATCGTACTCTGATCGGAATAAAGTAAGATACAGTATGTAATTGCTTGAGGCTTGAGAGTGTGAATGAATATCTTGAAGAGATGATCTTCGTATTTATAGCCGAAGGTGGGGGAAGGTGATTGGTGGAGTTGTCACTAGCGATTTATTCCCTCTCTACCTGAATGGACACGTGTCGAGCCTTTATTGGATGTGACTGCCTGGACCTGTTTATGGGGCGGCCATTATCTGTGCACGTCGTGGGATGGCCATTACGTGCCCATGTGTCATCTTTCCATTGGCCGATGTCGCTATTAGGTGGTATTAGGGGAATCTTCTAGAAATAGTTTGTTACAACTACTCTTCCATATCACGTGGGGATCATACGTGTGATGAGTCCCTTGAATTGTTTGTGGATTCCTTCCGCGGATGCTCGCATGGTAATCCGCGGGTTATGGTGGAGATCCACAAAGCGTGTCTTGGACTGTGGATAGCTTTACCAGTCCACGTGTTCCTTGCACGGATGTCTTTCGACAATCCGCGGGTTGGATAAGGGATCCGTGGGTGGCGGATGTCTTTTGACGATCCGCGGGTCGGATAAGGGATCAGCGGGTTGTTTAATATGTTTTTTTTATATGTTATCTGATTTATTTTGCTTGCATTGACCTTTTGCCATCTTAAATTTGCTTACTAAACCCTAATTCCCAAATCCCATATCACCATCATATGCCATTGAACCCCTTCAAATAAAGTTACACTGAGAAACAAATTATGAAAAATACCCAGTTTCGTATTAATTTTGTTGTTTATAGCTTAATTTCTTTCTGATCTATTAGTGATGTTTGTAACCATGAGAAGCATCTGTTAGTGGTGTTCAAAACTTAATTTCAAAGATGTTTATACTTTAATTTGCAAATTAGCCAATGTGTTAGTGATATTATAGCTCAATTTGTTTTTTTGGGACTTGGTATATTCATTGTGTGTTTTATGCAGTTATTATTGTACGTAACGCAACACCTTTCCCTTCGTAGTGGGTTCGGCTGTTATGTTGATTTGCACATTGGATGAGAAACCAAACGTGTCTGTTATGGTTTGGATTTACGGTCATTTGTAGCAATGTGCGGTGCTGTTGTTCAGGTGCGGTTGGAGTATTAAAGGACAAATACGAGCACCCGGGAAGACGAATGACAGAAGTGATTCGTACTTCAACGATAATAAAGATGATGAGGAAAAATTTAGGTTTTTTCTTGAATTAAGCTTATTTCATAATATGTTGGCATTAGTGCATATATATTAGCCTTTTAGGTATGCTCACAAAGAAGTTCGATGAAATGCTTTTAACTTATTTTGACATCGGAAATAGGTGGTCTTTTTATTTTTGGTGTCATTTGTGTGTTACTTCTTCATGAGAAATGCAAAATCTATACTTACTAAAGATCATGATTTTTTGTTTGTTTTTTAATTTAAATAAATAGATTATTTTTAATGTGCGTGACAATTTGGTTTGCTTTGCATTTAAATTTGAATAACAATCAGTTTTGAGTACCACTTACTTTGGTGTGTGGTTATCTGTTTGTAATGTAGGTTGCTTATATTGCTTTTTAGGTGTTTTGTAATTGTTAATTGCTTGGTTTCTCTGTTGATTTGGTTTTGATTGGTAGTTGTTCATCGCTTTTTGTGAGTATTTCCTTTGGTTTTGTGGATGATGATGATGATGAGCATAGGCTCTTTAAAGACGTATTTGAATGGAAAAAAGTATACTGTTTAGATGGGTCAAACTATTTTCAAGATAAAAGCATGGTGCTGAAGATAATTGCAAGAGGTTTACCACACCAGCTCAAGTGTGAAGGCTTTGATGAAAATAAGTTATTACTTTGATTTGATTTGAAGTTATGAAATTTGGACTTCTTTTGCTTTCTAGTTTGCTTAGTGGCGATAACGCATGTAGGATGGTTTCAATATTGTATATAAACTCTCCAATGTTAAAAACGATTGTTAATCAACAACCGGCTTTTTGGTAGCATTTGGACGTTGTTGGAGTCTTAGGTTACGGCTTGACACCCTGTCGCAACGTAGGGGGTCAAAATTCTAGTTAAAATCTAATTTGCCTTTTAAATATGTATATATTTCATTTTAAACATTTACATAATAACTATATTTATATGGTTGAAACTTTGTAGCTTTCTTTAAAAAAAAGGTACGTGTTGATTTTATGTTCATAACTAAACGAGCCCAGTTTGGCTCTGCTCAAAAACTTTTAACAAGTTGAAATTTAAGCTTACAGTGTGAGCGAAATTAATTACTTGAATCACAAGTTTGGTAACTGAAAATTAGATTATAATACTGGTCTGTACAAGTTGGACCGCCCAAAATTAGTTAAGGGTCGTTTTCTACCAATAGACCTAGAGGCGGTTTGTCAGCCGTAGACCCAGAAGCAGGGAACTCCGGTTCCCATTCTGGAGCGAGGCCGTAGCCATTAACGATATCTTGGAAACTTCTTTCCTTCTAGTTGATCGGAATACGATCAATGGAAGGATAAGCTCGTTTATCAGCCATCAAGTAATCTGCCAAATATCGATTACAGCGAGCAATTGTGGGAAACTAGGTTTTCAAAGAAAAACTCAGTTTTCCAGCAAGAAATATGAGAAGGCAAACTAGAAAGATAGAAAGAAAGAGTTGGAGAAACCCCTATTTACACTAATCGCAATAAATGCGACGAAAAATGAACAGTAGAGAGAGGGAAAATGGTCCAATAGTTACGTAACACCTCAGGCGGGAAAGAAAAATTAGTGGGAACAGTTTCCAATTAACAGTTGTCAGCGGGGCACAAACGTTTAATCATCGTTCTAACTAGCTCAGGCCTGTCACGTCGATTGCTAAAAGATCTACTAAAACCTAGTTATATGCTAAAGCAAAAAACTCAATTATGACAACTTAATAAAGTGTTTCACCTATGGTTCATGGGTTAGAAGTTGTGCAAGTCATGACCTTAAGAAGGTTATAACGAAGCCTTTAGCACACCTACATGACAACTCAGGCAGATAAAATCATTTTCATGGAAAGGCTTACACACTGAAACATCATGATCTACGTGTCATGTTGCGCTATTATGGTTGCTTATTTGGGCATAATTTAAGAAATTCACAAGTGCATTATAAAGAAGAAATAACAAGACAAAAAGGTCATTCTTATATCATTCAAAGAGAAGTGTTACATGTTACATAAGTCATTTACAATGTTTGGCTCCTATTACTAAATACAAAAATTCAAGAAGCAAGCGGGTCTCGAGATATTGGCGGAGGCATATACCCACATTGTCCATCTTTAGGAACTTGAAAATGCTCGCGCAAGCGCGCGAACCCATCGTCGTGAGTTGAAAAATCTTTAATGACGTCTTGGAGGGAAAAAGATAAGTTATCAAACTCTTGAAGGTTGTTACACCCCAACCTAAGGAGGAAATGCCGGGGCGCAAACCGTTGGTTCACAGCTCACAAGGTACTATCATAAAATTTAAATATGACAATATCTAATTATTTATTTATTTCAAAATTTCAATTAAGTACAGAAAGTTTAACAAATTACCAAAATAAGAATAGTACACAAATATCTTTTACTTCATTAACTAAGGTCTCTCTAAGTGTTTCTTCATCTTAGCTTCAACCAAATGATAACCTGTAAATGCGTACAAAATAATATAGATTTGCCAACACGAGGTTGAGTGAGAAAAAGTCACCAGTTTTAACACTAATAATAATGTATAAGTAAAATGAGCAAAACTGATATTGTGAGTATAAATCAATCAAACCATGTGCAAATAGTTGTGTCAGTTGACAGTTGCCTAGCGAATCAGGCTTTGGCTAATGTGACAAGCAAATACAAATAAGGGTGTCGGTTGAACATCACCTAGCGAATCGGTCTTTGGCTACTAAGACGGCATATGATCATACTTTAAGGTGAGTATGATGGAACTCTCCGAATGCGATAAAATAAACAATTAAGCAATTAACATTCAATTAATAACACACAACGCTCACAGTTTGCTAGTGCGAATAATATATAATATATAATACTGATAAGTACGCAAGTGTCCCCAAAACGTTTAAAAGCTGTAAAAAAAATGGGGGATGACTTCTCACCTTATTACTTAGGCAAGTTAGCAAGATAATAAGAATAAAATAAGAAACCGAACTTTTAACGTGCTGACTGTGTTAATCCAAATAGACCTAAGACTTAAAGACAATAAACTACAATTAAAACCGAGAACATAGCCGCTAGAATCAATCCAAACGGATGTTTAGAACTCCGGTTATGAGATTTTCAGTAAATAAGCGAGCTGGTAATGACTAGAATCCGAACATCGAGTCGGAAGTAAGGTTTTGGTTAGTACACTCAACATCTCGAGATAAAACTAAAAGTCTTCTGGACCGAAATTCAGTTCCGACCAGAAGTGATAGAAATCGACTGTTCAACTTTGTTGACCAATATGCCCTTAAACGGGTCGGAGTCCAATTGAAGTGTCAATTTCCCTCAATCATAGAAATATAATCTGCACACTTCTTCCCGAAACCCTAATATCTAATGTAGAATCCGTCACCCTCAAGAAACACACGTTTTCCTCTTTGTTCTTTGCTATTTTATTCAAGATTGTTTTATGTAAAGTTATTCCTTATTGTTCAATGATCAATTTCCCTCAATCACAGAAATTGATTGAGGGTTATTGATCATTAAACAATAAGGAATAACTTTACATAAAACAATCTTGAATAAAATAGCAAAGAACGAAGAGGAAAACGTGTGTTTCTTGAGGGTGATGGATGCTACATTAGATATTAGGGTTTCGGGAAGAGGTGTGCATATTATAATGGTCTTGTTTAAATAGGATTAGTAAACAAAAGCTAATTTTAGTCAAATAACTCGTTTATGCAACAAGATCTCGTTTAATGACTCAATCAACTGAAAAAATAAATCAAATTCGTTATTGAGGAAGGGGCTAATGCATGTGGACATGTACCAGGTCTAGGAGGGTTTTCTTGGAGCTTAAAACACGCGATTTGGTCCAAAAATAAGCGATTTTGCATTAAAGCACGAGTTAGGACTTAAAATATCAAAATCTTGCTGATCCGATGAGTTGGCCATGCCCCGCGACCAGCTATGGGGTTCCTGGTTGTGCTACCTGGCGTGGGGATATTCCTTACCACTTTTTTTTTGTCAATTTTGGTCCATGAAGTTCCGAAAATGCATTTTTAGCCATTTTAAGAGTTTCTAAGGGCTATTTGGCATGATTGAAAGTTATGAAATTATAAATAAGTTAAACCAAGTTAAATACCAATCAATACAAGTTTTAAATAGTTCAAAAGATCCTAATTACATTCCTGAATCGGTTTAAACATAAACGAATACAAATACGAAAAATCCAAGTTGTTACAAAGGCTGGCGTGATACTCAGCTTCTGTATCATGATCTTGTTGTTCAGACTGAGATGTTGAGAAACCTTCATGAGCCATTGCGAGGCATTCTTCAAATTCGGCCTTCCGTCCGGCTCGAGAAGAGGTGAGGAGAAGTTTTTCCAAACAATCTCCAAGCTTGAGTCCATCTTTAATATTCTCAATAACCTTCAAAAACAACAACACAATGATTAGTATAATTTAGCCATAAGAAGCAAAGGAAGAATGAATATAATTACCAAGGGAAGGCTGTATTTCATGAGCCACTTCCTTTCCGTGGTGACTCTCTCAGAAGTTGCTTTGTCTTTAGAATAACCCCCCTATGTAAGGCGGGTATTGTTAGCGTTTCAGCAATCTGCTTATCTTTCTCCAAAGCTTCAGCCATCAGTCGCTGGATCTCTTCTTTGTTGGTTCTAGAAAATTGACAAGGAAGATTGGAATCTTCTCAACCTCCTCAGAAAATGGCTAAGTATGGAATTCAAGCAAGCTTGGACCTTCGAGCACGACTTTTGCTAGCTCGAGCATGATATATTACTCATGTAAGATTATTTTCTGGAATTCTTCTAAGTGTTGAAAGTTTTGAGCATGGTTGTAAAACTCCCGAGTAGGCGGCCGAGTACTCCCTGATTACTCTCCGCCTAGATCGAGTACTCCCCGCCTCGGCCGAGTACTCCATAGGTATTTTCTGAGTAATCCCCGACTACTCCCGAGTACTCGCAACTCCCCAGTCGACCGCCTAGGACCGCTTAACGACTTTTACAACCTTGGTTTCGAGAAAACTGCACTTGATCGAGAAAGGATTCTCTTCATCAAGCACAGTTTGCTATCTGAGCAAACACTTGATCTATCCGAGCTTAAACCAAAGTTTACAAGTATTTTGGTGGGTCGAGCATGGATACAATAAAGGGTGATCTCAATATGTTCTAAGTAAAAGTTTGAGCATGGTTCAATCTTGAGCAAGTTTCAGTACCAAGCATACTGGAATTGTTCTCAATAAACCTTAGTGAAGATTGAAGAGATCTAGAAGAATATGTTTGCTCGTGGGATTTTTCCGAGCAAAGTTGGGATAAGTCATGAATATTGAAGTCTGCTGGAGTAGAATATTTTCTAAGGAAAATATTCTAAGTAAAGGTTGCTCGAAAACATGCTTCGAGCATACTCAATGTTACAAGGTCTACTCGACAAGGATATATCATACTCGAATACCTATTTTACACTTGTATTTATTTTAATTGTATTTTGTAATCATTAGGGCTTCTAGAAGGAACGTCTATAAACAATACTAGGTTTACATCATAGGGCGCGTGCGTAAACGATTAATGAGAGACTAAGACCTCATTCATGCAAACCTAGTACGGCCGTCATTGAATATGAAACCCTAGATGTTCCATGCAAACCCTAAACACTTCCATTGTTCTTGAGTGAATACTCTAATATACTGGAAACCTTTTGAGGATATTTGTGAGTGATTTTGTACAATCATATTACCATACCAACATCCTGATTATAACTGATTCCGCCGGATATAATTAGTGGGTCTTCATATATTGATTTCATGTGTGTGTTCTTGCCAACTATTTTGGTTTAACACGAGATCCTGGTCCTGACATTCTTCGTTGCGAGCGATAAGATCGCCCTGGGTAGATATTTGTTGTTCTAAGACAATATTCGTCTCTAGAGATTTCAGAAGTTCTGAGTCCCTACCCCGGGCGTATTCTCGAACAGCACTGGCCTATTCGCGGGCGACATCTCTTTCCGCCTCCGCCTTCTTCACAGCCTCCTTAGCTTTCTCCACTTCTCCCTCCATACTTGCGAAGGTCCTCCCTCACTCCCAGTGATGGAAGCATGAGGAGCGGAGATAATTTGTTCTGTTTGAAGCGCATCCTCATCTTCCGTCTGGACTTCCTTCTCAGCAGATTTCCCCTTCTCGGGAGCAACAGGAGGGTTCAGTTGGATTATTAGAGACGGAGGAGATGGTTCATTAATAACCACCTTGGCGGGATTTGTTAAGCACACAAAGTGGTTAACTACGGATACATAAGTATAAACTCAAAGGAAATTTTTACCTTGAGAAGCTTTGGTGGCAACCTTGAGGATCCGGTAACCCAAGCGAACCTTTTTGGGATTAGGAAAAATATGCATTTTCTTCAAACCCTCAAGTTGGCTGGTCGAGGTGGCCGCCGGAGCTTCCGTCTCTGTAGTAGCGACGGACGGTTCCTCGTGGCTGGAACCCCCATCCTTGGAAGTTTCGCCGCTAGACTCGTCCTTCCGCTTCCTCTTGCGGGTAAGATCTACAATTGCACACAAAACTCCCGCATAATCAGTGGGTGAATGTTCTTCATCACAGGACGATGACTACTCACTAGAAGAAAGGAGTACAATCGTCCCATATGAATCAACAGCGGAAAGAGGGCGATGGTTTAAGACATACTCACCTTTGGTGATGAAGTTCTCGTCAATAACGGGTTCGACACGCCCGTGATTGGGAAAAAGAAAGTTGTCCTTCGTCTTGTCAAGGATTGGACGCGCCACGGGCTCACGTGGTTGGCGATACATATTGCCGCGGATGCTATCCAAAAGGACATCAAAGACAGTCCCCGACGCTGAAACAACAAACAAGCAATTAAAAAAACAGAGAGAGAGAGAGAATATGATTACAAAACAGTTATACCCATCGTCTCGAAAAAAATAAGGATACTCATCTAGGAATGGCTATATGCGGCTCAAACCCACCAACACAAGCACCAATTCTTAAATCCGGCGCATGGGACTCGGTGTGCGGGTTAGGGTCTTGAACCATGGCTGATTCGCTGGGTCAACTATGGTAAGATCTATAAATTCCTCCGCCAAAGAACGACAGGCCATGGTCAAGGGAATAGCATCTTCCCTGATCCAGAAGAATTTGGTCTTCCATTCGTGGGCACTCCGCAGGGGCTCGGTGCACAGCGCCTTCTTCCCAATCGCAGTGCAATTAAACAAGTTTCCATGACTTTGGAGTCTGTATAATACGAAAAATTTGTCGATGGAAGGGGTAATGCCCTAGGAATGGCAGCAAAACTCGAAGTGCTTAAGCCTCATGAGCCCAAACGGATGCATCTGGAATATATGTATTCAAGTTAGAACCAGAAATCTGCCCAGGAACCTTGTAATCGATAACCTAAAGTTACCGGTGGTAAAATACATGCTATATAAAGCTATTTTGCCTTTGAGAGGCTTATCGGCTGTCGATCCGGCAGCAGGGAGTTCCGGCTCCCATTTAGGAGCCAGGCCATACCCCTGAACTATATTGGAAAAGTCCTTTTACTTCCAGTTGACCGGAATATGGTCGATAGTGGCAGGGGACCATCTCTTTTACCGCCAACCATTAGGGCGTCCAGAAATTCATTACAGCGAGCTATGGTTGATAATAGCAAGAAATCAAAGAAGAGGAATCGCCAAAGGATAAATTTGTAGAAGTGAATGACGAATGGAAACGGTTTCCCCTTTTTATACCCATCGCAATTAACGAGATGGGAAGATGAACAGTAAACCAACAGTAATCCTCAACTCAGTAGTCGACACTAATTTCAAAAACAGCCGCATAGACGCGTGTATACACCTCGAAAAACACGTCTGACATAGCTCAGAGCAGAACCGTCGTATCATAGCCCTCAAAGTCCAAACCCTAGTTAAATAATTATAATAACTACACGCAAAAGGATGATTTTGAACACGCTCACACCCAAGAAAGAGTATTGAGTCCAAAATTCCTCCGCGGAAAGGTATCACAAAAGAAACAATAGACTGGGGGCTTATAGAGGTAGGGAAGTAAAAGTGACCCGCAAACCCAAGAAAGAGATCCACGGATCAGCGATATCACCTGCAGGTCATTAGTGATACCCGCGATAGAGATTCGCGAACCACGAAAAGTCCCACACGAGGAAGAAACAATAGAAAGTTCTTACGTGGCGAGGGAGAGCAGTTGTAACAATATTGTTCTAGAAGATCACCATAACATTCCCTGACAAGGGCGATAGCCAATGAAAGAGGGACAGCTGGACATCTGGTAAGAACCATGCACATGGCTAGGCTGTCACATCCTATCAAGGTGTCACACGTGTCCATTCAGGTATAAAAGAATATTTTAGACAGTGGCAACTCCATCAATCACGTTCCCCCACCCTCGGCTATAAATGCCTTCATCACCATCATGGGGTACTCATTCACTCCTCACATATTACATCAATCACTTTGTACTTTCTCTCATTACAGAACAGTATTTATTCTCACGTCGTAGAGTGGTTATGAGAAAACTTCCCCCCCCCCCCCCACCTTGTCCTTCCCGTGACAAGACTCACGATGTTTGTTTTGCAGGAATTAGTTGAAGATCTGATTACATCTGACTTGTTGGTTCATGTTGTAGTTCGTACTTGGTGGAAACATATATCCAATCCCCACTAGATTAGATCCGTGCTTCTTCACATATCAAGATTGACATTCATTTCTTGCTATTGTTGATATTTTGTGTATGTCATGTTAGGATTCTAATCTTTCACAAAGGATTGCATACTCAACAGAATCATAAATAAGTTCGATATCCGTGAGCAGTTAGATTGAGGGGTTAATAAAAGTAGTCACGGGTATAACCATCTAAACCCGTTGGGTCAGGCACAATATGAGGCTATCATTTACATCCCCTTTCCATGCTATATATTTTTATAGACAACCCAAATGAATTGCATTGAAACATCTATAGTTTAAGGTGAAGTTAAAATGAAAATGGAGAAAAAAATGAGAAGTGTGAAAAGGATTTGTGGCCACACAAAAACCTCTCAAAAAATTCAAAAAAAATAATAAAAAAAATCATAACTCAATATATAAATAAAAAACCAAAAAATTTAAAAACCTAAATGTTTCCCTCGTCGTTCCTGTTAAAAAAAACAAAAAGACACAATGCCAAAAAAAACACAATGCCGAAAAAGAACAAACAACACAATAATAAACAGAAAAATACACAATAGATCGTAAAATATAACACAATGTCGAACAAAATATGACACAATGTTAAGCTGATGTATTATTATTCTTTTGTTGGTGATTTTGCACATTTTGTCACAGGGCTGAGAGAGGTTAGTGTATATATATATATATATATATATATATATATATATATATATATATATATATATATTTATTGTAAAGGCTGGGTTGAATTGACTAAAATATTATTTGTTAAATAAATTTTAAAATATTATAAGTTAGTTTAATACACATAGTTATAACATTTTATTATTTTAATGTTAATACAATATTTTCGAACTTTATAATTGCTAGATTGCTAATGTAACTTTGTAAACGTTGTAATGCCCTGATTATGAACTATAAGAAACAAAATAAGAAAAAGAGAAACTTAGTTTACCTACGAGCTACTATGCTATGTGAAATACCCATGTACTCCTAAATCCTAACTTATATTACATCATAAGAATTGCTGTCTACAATGCTTCCACAATCTGTATATCTCATGAGCATGCAGATCTAAACAAGAAATCTTCTCTAGTACCACTTCCATCATGAAATAAAAAACATAGTAGTCACCACTCCGCGAGAGGCTTAACCATTTCATCTCTGCCCCGGAGTCTCTCGGCCACATTCTAGAAACCTTAATTTAGCCACCAACCGGCTCCGCTCCTCCCGTAGCTGTGCGAGCTCAGACTCCATCCTTTTCTTCATCATGGACTCAACCACGGTAGTATTGAAATCGTTCTCGGAGTTCCATGCATCTTCTTTTTGGGACAACCATGATAAAGTTGCAATACCAATAGAAACTCCCCATTGCACACCATTTGATCTCTTTGCCTTAGGAAAATTCTTAAAATACTTCACCAACACAATTTCGAGAATTACAGTAACCCCAATTATCGCAACAAACAACATATTTTTATACATAACTTTGAATATATTTCTTTTCTTCAAAAGCTTCCTTGAGTTGAACTCATTAAACACTTGACATAACACGAAAGTAATAAAGATTATAGTGTTCTTCACCTTCTCATCCACGTTAAATATCACCTAATAGTAACCTGGAAAACAGCTTGCGCAAATAGGCATCTCCACATGATATTAGTCACGCGTGGTTTGACCCTACCCACGGGCAATTTGGTCAAGAGTTCCTTAGTCGGCCCTTCTGCAGCGAGTCCACCCATAGTATCCATGATTAAGTTCACCCACAACAGTTGAACGGCGGTTAAAGGGATCCCGCCAGACGTTACCGATGTGGTTAAGTTAATAACAAGAGCTGCGAAATTTATCGTGACTTGAAATTGGATGAATTTTCGGATGCTATTGAAGATGCATCGTCCCCACATTAATATGGTCGGAATGGAGGCATTGTCATTATCTGAAATAGCACTATCTGTGCTTTGGATGGCCACTTCGGTTCCTTGTATTTCCATTGAAAGTTCAATATCTACTTCTTCTGCCGGTGCATCATTTGTCCAGGCACTGGTTATGTCTGACACGACTTGTCCGTTTTGTTTCAAGCACTTCACCATACCTATTTTATCAACCTTTTGCATTCTTTGTTCATATGTAAAACTAAGAAACTGGACGCCTTCTACTTCTTCTTCTTCTTCTTCACATTCTACATTACCGGATACCCTTATATCACATTCGACGGCTATGTCTTTTGTTGTGAAATCATCGCCTTCGGTTATCCCTTGCGAAGTTTGCCCTTCTTTGGTGCATATAACTGTAGCGGCACCCATGGTATCAAAGACGGATAACTTCCAAACCATGGTTTGATCACCTATCAGTCTCTTCATAGAGTATGCAAATGTGAGTGTAATAATTAGAGGGAGCCCTTCAGGTATGGCCACCACCAGGATGATCACTTCCGCTGAAAATATACTAGTAACCGAATCAAGAATTAACATAGCTATAAGAACTAGGAAAGTGAGTGCAAGACCTATCTTTACTATTGAAGAAGTAAGTTTCTTGAGGCGTGATTGTAATGGCATTTGATCGTTATTATCATTTGTGATGGAACTCATCATCTCCCCCCAAGCGGTGGTCATCCCGACGGATAACACAAGCATCCGACAATGCCCGTCTGCCACTTTGGCACCCGAAAATAGAAATGGATTAGTGATGGCGTTTACGTCTATTTGCTCACTCTGATCATGACCTGGCATGCTCCACTCGTCCACTAGCAACGAATGCCCGTCAATAAACAACCCGTCTTCTGGAATTCGATCTCCTACATTTAAAACCACAATATCTCCAACTACTATATCAACTATCGATATCTTTTGTCTCCTTCCTTCTCTAACAACGGCAATCTTGATATTGTTTTTTATAGTTGGCATACTGTGAAACCGTTTCTCCTGTCTGAAATTAGTAATCGTTGACACAACGATAACTAGAAAGACAGCGAGAATTGTGCTTCCACCTTCATACCACCCGTCTTTAATTCCGTCTTCTTTGATGCCAAAAGAAAGAGAAAGAGCCGCACACCCCATTAGTATGAGACTCGTGATGTCTTTGAAAGCCTGGACCATAAAATAAAACAAGCCCTTTGGAGGCTGTTTTAGGTATGTATTCGAACCAAACACAGCTCTCCTTTTGTTTAAATCTTGTCCGGTGTTTCCATTCACAAGACCAGTGCCAAGGGTTTTCGCTAAACCCTTGACACCATCGAACTTGCAAAGCGTTTCCAAGTCTTTGTTTTGCATGATATTAACGAGCTTTGTTTGACAAATACCGTAGAAGTGATGATCATACACCTCTTTGATATTGATAGGAACCTCAGGAACAACAACTTGTGGGTTGATTAGGGAAATGTTTTTGGCCAATGTGTTTGAGAAACGTATTGTGAAGTATGCACGACGCCATCGTTTCTTGGCTTTTGCAAGTGCCGATGTACTTACGACGTTGTACATCATGGTACCAATGTCGTAGAGTTGAATTTCTACAACCATTTTTAAGTAATTAATGGAAGAAAAGTGAAGTTTGTGTTTTCAGAGTAACATAGATCTATTTGACTTGTATATATACTGGTGGCTGGCTAATCATGTGGATTTGGAAGAAACTTCATAGAAACTGATTATGGTGCACGTACGTGTTACGAATAATTCCATGATCTTTCCCATGAAAAAGCTGGTTGCGGCTATAGTATGGGAAAATAGAGGATTCTCTTAAAGAAAACTATTAGTTACAAATTAATAAGACCATGTGTGGATGGAGCCCCAACAGGGATTTTGCGTCATATGGCGTCATGTCAGCATTGACGCTTTTTGTCAAAAAATAGGTGTAGCGGATGGAGCCCCTCGCCATTAATAAGTTATTATAATTTGAAGTAAATATAAATAAAATAAATGTGTGATTGGTTGGAGTTTATGAGAATAAATTTGATTGTTTGATGGATTTGAAGGGGGGAGAGGGGGCTATGTACATAAAACCCCAACCCAAAATGCCCTTTAAAGAGCCTCGGGGGCGGTGTTTTGGGCGCATTCACCAGCAAAGCACCCACTACATATGGTTTAAGTGGGTTGCAATTTGGGAAAGAAATAAATTCTCGAAGATAGTTAAATTTTTAATAGCGAAACTGAACGGTTATATATGAGTATCAAACGCATATTTTCTCATTCTTAACTCCTTAAATGCATATTTAAGCAATCAAAAAATTCAATTGTATATTTCCTCTTTTTCTTAATAAAATTTAATATTGTTATAATTTCTCTTTTATAACTTAAAGAAACCATAATTTAGAAGGTTAGGTTTTGGTTGAAAGCACACCAAAAACTAGTAAAAATAGGTAAGCATGTAATGTTTAAAGTTTAGTAAAAGATAAGGTAAAATAGTTATTACATAAATTATTTTAAATAAAAATAAATCAAAATGGGTAACTTTATCATTTTTATAATTAAAGAGGGGAAAATATGTAATTGAACTTTTTGATTAGGTAAATATGTATTTAAAGAGTTTTGGAGAGGAGAATTTGCAATTACCCCATTAATTCTTACTAGACAGATACTCGCGCGATGCGGCGGATGCTCGAATGCAGACCCTGTTAATCACGTAACAATTATGAGGTCATGGTTAAATGCTCGCGCGATGGTCATGGTTTGGTTTAAAACTTGAAACCGTTGAAACCAGTCATCAGCTTGGTTTCATGGTTGGTTTTTTTACTCGGTTGGTTGATTGGTTTCAAAATTTTCAAACTGTAGCTAACGGTTTGATTCGCGGCTTATAACGGAAATCGGACACATGAAATCAGATCAGACTATAAATGTTGAATGCATTTTAATCTTTGTTATTATTTAGTATTAGATATGTATTATTATATATATATTAGATATAGTTAAAATATAATTGAACAAAGTCTTTCTAATACAAGCAAACTTGGCTATTGCAGCTTTAATTTAATCTAATTCCAGTATGACTTTTTGTGATATTCATTTTTGTTATTGTTTCGCCTCTTGGGTCTTCCGTTAATGTTTACTATTTATGTTACCAAAATTATCATTCTTCCTACTACAATTCTCTCAAGTATCATATTATGCTTAGCTAGAATTGATTATACAGTTAAATTAACAATAATTTTAAACAAAATTATTATCAAAGCTTAAACTGTAAAACCAAACCATTAGTAATGGTTCGGTATCAATTTTCAATTGTTCATTTTTGGTTTTGGACGACCAAAAATCGTTACTAACGGTTGGGCACCCGAGTTTAACTTAAAAGCCATCAAAATCGGAATTGAACACCCCTACGTAATATATTAATCTTTTTAATTAAAAAAAATTATAACATTTTTATACTCGAATTAAAAAGAATAAAATGCTCGTTTTTATGGTGCAATTCTTTTACAAAAATATTAACGTATGAAAAAGTTATGGCCGTTTAAAAATCGTGGATGATAAGTTAGTTTTAAATTAGAAAATAAATATATAATATGATTATAGATGGGGGCAAACTTGTAAGTTGTATTAATTGTGTTTAAAAGATAAGTTTACCGTTTCTTATGCATTAGCATTTGTCAAACTCTGAAAATTAAATGTTTTAAATTATCATTGTCTCATGTATTATATATAGTATAGATATGGATATATAGTTGATAAAATATACATTTATATAAGATACTAACCGTTTGGATCCATTCAAAGTGACTCTCGTGTGCGTGTTGGCTGTTGCAAGTAGTATAAATGAATTGGTCAATTGGGGAAGAAATATCGGTTTTTTTTTTCTTTTGGAACTTCGTTGGAAGTTTACAATTAGCTTTGTAACGAAGTAATCCATCTGTAAATGAAATGTGGTAATATGTATATGAAGAGGCCGTGAGTTGGTGGGTTCTAAAAATGAAAAACAGAAAACGAAAAAAAAAAAGAAAAAGCTTAAAATAAAAGACACCAAGTAATTAAAATGTGTGGATACAAAGTCTTCTTACCATGCAAAGCTTACGGAAAATTTTGAGCCATCAATTTCGTTTTAAGCCTCTTATCGCGCACGATGCTTTTCAAAACGGGAACCAACTCGGATTTGAACTAGATTTGTACCAGAACCGTTTCAACCCAACTCAGGGACGGTCGGTTGAAACATCACGGGTCATCGTAGGGCCGGGTCGGATCGAAATGTACCGGTCATCGGTGGGCCTAGTTGGCTCGAAATGTTGGGGGTCGTCAGCGGGCTGGGTCAAGTTGACAGTAGAGCAGGGGAAGGGTTGGTGGGGTTCCCGGTGTTTGCTGAATTGCTTTCAATTCTTTGACCAACCAAGCACATCAAGAATAGATTGAGATTTCAATTATAACAAATTTGCATTCCCATTGAATTGTTTAAATTCTAAATCCAATTCTTTTAGATTTTAATTTCAATATAAATTCTAATTTCAAAATATTCTTCAAACCAAAGACACCCTAATATTATATTTTCTAAGTGGTCCATAGTATTTGTTAATGAGAAACCCCACTACAATTCTTGCCCAATTTTTGATGTGATGTCATAAACAATAAAATATAAATTCTATTAATAATTGGTATAAGAAAGTTTTCTTTTCTTTTTTTTTTCCGAACAACCAAAGTTTTTATCCACCTATTTTACACCATGTTTCATGCGAGATTAAAACACACACCCACTTAATTATAAATCACACATTTTTGTCACTAGATCAAATTAGTGATATAAGAAAGTTCAGTAATATAGTCAAATCAAAGGCACATAATTAATTCCGTTATCTATATTAATTTAATTTAAAAAGCACACCGGCCCTCATATTTTTTTAGATGACGTCAATTCATCCATCATTTTGCATAAAATCATGAATCATATATTATTTTTATCGTTTGAAGAAATAAAGTATTTTGTTGAGTTAATTACACAGATGCTTCTTATGGTTTGTACGGATTTCACGTATGGTCTCTAACTTTGAAAAATTGCATGCATGTTTCTTGATTGTTTATAAAATGTAACAAGGGTGCTCCTTGAAGTTGATGGACATTAGTTTTTCCGGTTAGATTTTTCAAAATGATGAACTACCCTTCAATATTTAAAAGAACTAATAATACTAATTCAATATTAAAGGTATTTTTGGGCACGGGCGGACCTTCATACATCGGTGCGGGTTCACAAAAACCCACCGACTTTCAGATTTTGTATTAAACGTCTATAAGATATATGAAAGTGAACCCATATATAAATTGTAAGTGAAAACATAGTCAAATTGCAACTTTGGTCTAGTGGTAAACAACCCTTTTTTGTATTGGTATTTGTGGGAGCTTGCTTGGGTTCGATTCCCTCTTTAACCGTCTCCTTTGTATTTTTTTTTACCCAACTTGAGAGACGGATTCAAGTATTTACCCTACCAAGACCTCCCACCACGCTTTGACAAAGCAATTCTAAGTTTTAACTGGTGTTTAAAATGTTTATATTACTTTCTTTAACAACACAGAAAATTTAAATAATTACTCTTGGTTTGTTTTTTATAAATAGTTTGTTTATGGTGGCCTTCTGTTTGTTTAGGTTAATCTATCTTTATATTAATACGTATAATATGTATTTGTTTAGTCTTTTTCTATTATATTTAATAACCATGTTTTTAAGTTATAATTAAAGGTTTAAGATTATTGATAGTCACATGTTGTTTTTACCCGACCCATATTTTATCGAGCCAATTTTGACCGACTCATATTTTGTCCCCGTACTCACATAATTTATGTATATTTGATGTTTTGATTCTAATATTTTTATTTAGTTGTTGAAATCATAATTAGAAAGAAAGAAAGAATGATTATGTTGAAACTTGTTAATGATTTATAATATTAGTGATGTTTAAATTTGATTTGTAGACATTATCATGTGATAAACCTTAATTAACCCGAACAATTTGATCAGTATCCTTGTTATTTGATATACCTTACAGTCGAACTGATAGTGAATCCACTAAAAAAAATTTCTATATCCGTCACTGTTTTTAGAACCCACATTATTGTTTAAGAAAAAACCAAAAGCAATCCAAAACCCCACATATTATCCACCATTTACTGATCTACCCCACCAAAATTCTAAAATCAACCCAGACTTTTCATTCACACCCAAAATTAAAGAAACCCAATATGGTTTTAGCTATCTACGGTGGCATGGCTGACCATCACCGCAAGCCACAACCAAGAACTTGTCCAACTTCTACCAAATCCTTTCTTCCATTCAACCTCGTCGCCGACCTCCACATCTATTATCACTTATGTTGATAGGTGGTGTCAGTGATGGGATGTAAAGTTATAGAGATGGTGGCCCTGTTAATTGTTTAGTACAAAAGGGGTATTTTAGTAAATTCATACATACTTAACTGGAAAAACTAGCGTCCATCCGCTCCAAGGAGAACCCGTGTTACGTTTTATAAACATTCGGGGAGCATGCATGTAATTTTTCAAAGTTGGGGACCAAATATGAAATATTTACAAACCATAGGGAGCATCCGTGTATTAACTCGTATTTTGTTACAAAAAATGCTTTCAAGAAATAAAGTTTTGCTATAGATTCTAGTTATAAGTTATATGGCTACGTGGTATATGGAAATCAATTCATCAATTGATGTTTTATGTGGAACATTGGCGAATTAGGGAACACTAGGGCTGTAAACCAACCGAACGAACACGAACAAGGCCTTGTTCATGTTCGTTCGTTAAGTAAATAATGTGTTCACGAACGGTTTACAAACACTTACCGAACAAGATTTTATGTTCGTGTTCGTTCATTAAGGAAATTAATGTGTTCACGAACGGTTCACGAACACAAACGAACACAAATAAGAGCCTAGAGATTGAGACCGATGTATTCATCAATGTGAATAATGAAAGCCTGTAAACGAATCGAATGAACACGAACAAGGGCATGCTCGTGTTAGTTCATTTAACTTTAAAAGAACACGGACACTTAATCGAACAAATATTTATGTTCATGTTCGTTTATTTAAAAATGGACATTTGCGTTCGTTTGTTTAAAATCTAAACTAACATAACTGAATAAAAATAAACGAACATGTATGAACAAACGTAAATGAACACAAATATAAACGAACTTAAATGAAAACACTTAAATGAACACAAATTAACAAATATAAAACCTTTAAACAGATGACATATCCAGATAATATTTAATTATTTTCTATTAATATTAATACATAAATTAACATAAATAAACAGACATAAACGAACATAAACGAACGTTCAAGAACATAAATGAATGAACGGAACATGTGTTCATGTTCGTTCATTTATTAAATTAACGAACATAAACGAACTTCCCGTCGAACGATTCATGATAGTTCACCAAACGTTCGGTTCGTTTACTGGCATAGAGAACACCATTCACCAGGCCTATAGAACACCATTCACCACCCTTTATTTGGGCTTGATGAATTGACAAAAGTTTTGGGGAATCCCGCAACCATTTCATCAATCTTCATCCTCTTTAAAAAAAATGTATATTAAATAATATTTGGTTAATAATTTTTATATGTTAATTTAAAAACTAAATACATAGGTTGTATAAAATAAATTTTTTGAACACCCGATATAAATTTTAACAAAAATGGATTTTTATTGTAAAAAATATATTTGGACTCGTAAATGACTTTGACATATGTTTGAACCGGTAAATTTGATTAAATATATTTACGTTTTTTGAACCACCCGACGACGATGAAGTCTCGAATTTATATATTTTTTTGATTTTATGTTTATATATATTACTTATAAATCAATGTTTTCAGTTTAGTTAATTGGTAATGTTTTATGTAGCATTAATTTTAGTTAGATTAAATTTTAATTTTATTTTAGATATATTAATAGTATTATTCTATTTGAAAAGAGAAGGAATTGGTGAATTGAGACGTATTTCCTTGATATTGTTGAAGATAGTGGAATGGAGTGAAGTATGATGTGACGCCGACGTGACACTATAAGAAAATTGACGAATTTTGATCCACATCACGTAGTCTAACATATTAACTAGAAAAAGATATATACAATCAAATAAATGTAACTTCAGAATATGTTGCCTTTGATTTCTAGGATCGTCAATAGAGTGAGTAAACTAAAGCTAGTGCTCTAGGTCTGGGGCCTCCAATTTAGACTGAAGTCATCTCCAAGGCACTACCCGTAACCCAATTCACGCCACATTCTATTAGCTAGATCACCCCATAACTGGTTGATCATTATCGATATCAAAGAGGCGCCTGATCATCATTTCTGTGGTATTGATAAAAAACTAGTTAATATCGCGCAAAACAAAGACATGGGAACGCTTCACAAGTTCCATGGTGTCAAGGGTTTTGCAAAAATCTATAGCACAGATCTTGAAGATGGAAACAACAGTCAAGATTTAAAAGGAGAGTTGTGTTTTGTTCGAATACTTGCTAAAAACAGCGTCCAGAGGCTTTGTTTTATTTGTGTTTGAGGCTTTTAAAGACATCACAATTCTCATACTAATCGGGTTTGCGGCTCTTTCTCTTGTTTTCAGTATCAATGAAGATGGAATTAAAGACGTGTGGTATGAAATTGGAAGCATTCTTCTCGCCGTCTCTCTAGTTATCATTGTGTCTGTAATTAGTAACTTTTGATAAGAAAAATAGCTTGATAGTCTATAAAAAATAAGTAATAATATGAAGAATGATGCCATTAGAGAAGGAAAAACACAAAATATATCTATACTCGATATAGTCATTGAAGTTATCGTTAATTCAAGTGTAGGAGACCAGATTCTAGCATATGGGTTGTTTATTAACAGATATTCATTGTTGGTGGATGAGTCAAGCATGACATGCGAGAGTGAGCAAATTGAAGTAAACGCCATCACTAATCCCTTTTAATCTTCGATGTTAAAGTGTCTCACGGGTATTGTCGGATGTTCGTGTCATCAATTGGTATAAACACTAATTGGGGGAAGATGATGAGTTTCATTACAGCTAACAACAAGTAAATGTTATTACATTCACGCCTCAACTGAGTAACTTCTTTAAACAGAAAGATAGGTCTTGCACTTGCTTTTCTGGTTCTAATAGTTATGTTATTTCTTGATTCGGTAACCAATATTTTCTCAGCAATCTTGACCATATTGGTGGTGGTTCCCTGAATTCTACCGTAAGTGGTCACAATCACAATTGCATACTCTATGAAGAGAATGTTCGGTGATCAAGCCGTTGTTTGGAAGTTATCTGCATGCACCAAAGAAGGGTTTACCGCCTATGAGACCATGCGTTCATCATGCACAGAAGAAGGGTTAATTTTACGGCTATTGTTGGGTGTCACGCCCCAACCTACGGTGGAATATGCCGGGGCACGGCATAATTGTATCATAGCTCAAAAGACACTAAAGTAAATACACGTGTCAATATCTAGATTATTTATTTCATATACTTCAAGTACGCAAAAAGACAAACATTGTATCATAAACATTACAATTAAAATAAAAATAAATAAGTCTTTATTCATCATGCAGCCTAAGGTCCAACTATTTCTTAGTTTGTTTCTTCATCCCAAAAAAGCTACCGGCGTCATGCGTAAAAATATATAGTTTGTCAATATAAAGTTGAGCAAGTAATCACGATTTTTGAATATATATATATATATAATATTAAAAAGTCAATTCCTTGCGATAAATATGAATTACTACAACCAGCATAACAATAATATAAAAGTTGTCTTTTCACTCGAATCCCATGGATAACGAGCTACTCCGACAGCGTATGATCATACTAATAAGGATGAGGATGAGTTACCAACCACCAAAACATAAAATAAACACATAGTCACCTTTGCACGTATAACTAATTTAGCCATATCATATAACGCAAATAATGGAATTGTAGTGTGAAATAAAATGATTAAATTGTGAAAGCATAACGCCCCCAAAATGTAAAACAGTAAAAAAAGGGGATGTTAATTACTTACCTTTAGCGTATGGATTAGTGATGATGAGATATGATAAAGTTAGGGTAGAAAATGATCAAGCCTCTCGGGATACGCCGACAAAGCATCCTAGTGGTTGAAGATAATGTGAATTAATTATAAAGGTAATAATAACAAGGCTTATGGTGGTTTTGGGATTTGTTTGGGTTCTAGGTAAAAGTTTGTTATTATTTAATTAGTTGAGTTTTAAATATTGCTGATTATAATTGGGTGAAAGATTTGGATCTCTTAGGATTTAGGTCATTATTATAATCGTTATTTAGTATTATCGGTACTAGTATTAATATTATTATTACTATTATTATTTGTTATCATTTATCTATGTGATTATAAAAATCAAACAATGCTAATTATATAACAACTATAGGAAATTATATGTAGGTTAACTAAGAAATAAGGGTTAATGACAAGAAAACATAAGTGTAGTGTTCGGTTTTTAGAAGAAACTAGTAATATCATTTTATATGTATACATTAATGAGTTTGTGTGTGTCTGTGTATACCTATTAATGAGAGAAAAAAAAATATAAGTTATGAAACATTGAGTCAAAAATAAGGAAAAAATATTATTGTCGAGGTTTAGTTTCGTTCGAATAACGTTTATTTAGCCTTATATTATGATTAGAATGATAAAAACAAAAAAAAAATTAAACAAAACCGAGCCTGGGGGTTCGAACCCGCGCCCCAGGCCGATTCTAAGTCTTTAAGGAAGATGCGCTAGCCATCAGCCCAGCGCCTTAGTTTGCTAATTAACTGGAAAAAGATATTTAAATATACTAACATTATTTGTGTTCTTCCCCAAATCAAAACCTAACTCTAATCGGTTAAATTGATAATTGTTTGTTACAATGATTTAGGGTTATTGATTGTTGGGCAAAAAAATTTGTTTGCATGTTCCAATTACCTGGTATGATGACTAAAAGACGAAGAATGAAGGACGAAAAGGGGCGGCTCTGAATTGATCTTGAACTGATCTGGACAGATTAATATGCTGAAATTTGTATAGGGGTTATGGTCTTTGAGGTTCAGAGATGATGTGAAGAAGTTTAATTGGATTATGGTCGTGTATTTATAGATGAATGAGAGGAGGTTACATGGGTTTTAACGAACGCGATTATAGACGGATTTTTAGCCTAATTAATCCAATTAACTAATCAGTTACAGTCATTACCAGCTGAATTAACGATTCTACATTTATCAATTGCATGATTTGTTGAGTTAATTAGTGAATTGCAAGAGGGGGGGGGGGGGTTACGGCCAGCGTGAGAAGGGAAAGAAGAAGAAGAGAAAAAAACATATTATTATTATTATTGTGAATGATAATTGCATATTGGCACCTGGTCTTTAGAGTTAGGTACACAAGAGGTTGAAGTTAGTTAAGGGGTTGTTATTGTACATTTGTGATAGTTAGATAATAAAAATACTAAAAAAATACGGGAATTTTATTGATTAATTACTCGAATCGAATCGGTTCGGGTAATGATTACAAATACAAGAAATAAAAAAACGAAATTTTACATTGGGTCCAAGGACCCATGTACACCCACACCCGAGTCTAAAAAAGTCAGTGGAGTTGAGATATTAAAATTTTCAAACTAAGTAATGACGCAACACTAATAAAACGCCATATCACCAGACAAGAGCTAAAAACAATTGTACAGATTTTTGGATCCACTATTTTAAATAATGGATCACATAGGGTAAAGTTAAAATGCAAAGGGAGACAAAAATGAGAAGTGTGAGAAGGATTTGTGGCCACACAAAAAACCTTTAAAATAATAATAAAAAATCGTAACTCAATATATAAATAAAAAACGAAAAAAATTAAAAAACCAAAATGTTTCCCCCATCATTCTTGTTCCCGAAAAAAACCCGATAAAAAAACACAATGCCGAGAAAAAAGACGCAATGCCGAAAATGAACAAACAACACAATGATAAACAAAAAAGGACAATAGATTGCAAAATATAATAGAATAACAACAAAATATGACACAATATGGAGTAATATAACACGATATCAAGAAAAAAAGACACAATGTAAAAAAAAGATACAATTAATGACGAAAATAAAAACAAAACACAATAATAAACAAAAAAATACAATGATCTTTTTCACTCAACATTGTGTATTTCTTTTAGAGCGACAAAGACGATTGAAACATTTTTGTGTTTTTATATTTTTCATTTTTGTATTAAAATTTGAATTATAATTTTTTTTATTAATTTTACATTATTTTTTAAGGATTTTTTTGTTGGTCCTACTTTACAGAACAACTATCCCTCGCTTACAAATCAAAATCATTAATTATCTCTTCTGCAAATCATTTACCACTTTTTTTATTAAAAAAAATACTCGGGTGATGGTTAGTTGTGTCTTTAATTTATTAAAAAAAGAAAAGAAAAAGAGTATTTATGAGATATTAGGAACAATGAGTACCAATTGATTACGTAAGGAAGGCCGCGTAGATTGTTCCGTTATTGATTAATTTTTTTGCGGCATTTCATTTATATGTGTTCAACTGCTCATTCACATAGACGAATTATTTATGGAATATTGGCCTCATATAATCTCAACTATGGCCCATTGGCAAATATAAGGACCAACTATCGAAATGGCAAAATATAATCCCAACTACGCATGTGGGTGGAAAATTAACGGAAACTTAACCGGCCGTTAGTTTTTGTGACGTGGCGGCTGAGTTGTCACGTAACCGGCTGACTAGGATGCTGACTGGTATATTAATTAAAAAAACATATAGATTAAATCAAAACCACCTGGTTCGTTCAATTACACCCAAAACCCCAAATTGGGATCATTCAAGAACACTAGAAACACAAAATCCATGGAATTGAGCTCGTCTTCCACTTCGTCATCTCGCCGTAAGAAAAACCCTAAAAGGTTTATGGTTGATTTTGATGGGAACGTGTATTGTAAACATGATTTGCTTTCGATTGTTAGAGTTGCTGGGCATAAAAGTGTTCGCAATGGAGAAGAGTTCTATGGGTGCCCTTTATGGCCTGTAAGTACTCCCGTCCAATGTACAAATTATCAAATTCTGTTGGTCGATTACAATCTTTGTGTGTTTTTAGAATGAAGATTGCAAATTCTTCATGTGGAAACAAGAGATTGATGAGTTTTTGAAGGAGCATGGCCAATGCATATGCAGAACCAGAGAAGAACAAGAACTTGAAGATTTAAGGATGGAAAACTTGAAGTTGCAGAACATGCTTTTGCAAGAAGAAAACCAGAAACTAAAGGATTTGTGTTTGCTGAAAAAGAACAATTGGAAGCTTCAAATTGTGTTAGGTTTAATAGTTGTAATGATAGCAATATGTTGGATGTTTTTGGTTTGATAATCAGTTTCTTATTTTGACTTGGACACATCAGTTTGTTACGTTGACTTGGCTGTTTGTAAGTTGAATGCAATGGTTTGATCAACTTGGACACATCATTTTGTTATTGAATTCAATGTGCAACCCGTATTAATATGACTGCAATGGTTTGCATTAAGTAATGTGCAATATCATCAATGTACACTAATCTGCACTAACTGCAATATGCACTAATAAGCAATAACAATCCACAATATGCACTAACAATCTGCAATCTGCACTAATAACAATCTGCACTAACTGCAATCTGCACTAACAAAATAACCATACATGCACTAACTAATCTGCAATCTGCACTAATAAGCAATCTGCACTAACTAACAATCTGCACTAACAAAATAACCATATCCTTATTCCAGAAATAACCAAAATACCCTTGGTCAAAAACAAACCAAAAAGTAAACACTTGACCATTACATTCATCCAAAAATAACCATTTAGTCATACAAAATAACCACACATAAAGTCATACAAAATAACCATAGCATACATGTTACTAGTACTAGAACAGATTACATTAATCCAAAATAGTAGATTACTTGTCTTAAAAACACATTTCAACCAATTCAACACTATTCAACTAGCTTCTTTCTCTCCCTTGCTCTTACTCCTTGTTGCAACAGAGGAATATGTTGGTTGGCTTGGCTGAGTTGACTGTGTTGGTTGACTTGGTTGAGTTGACTGTGTTGGTTGACTGGCTTCGTTGACTTGACTTGGCCTTGGTGAATCTACCCTTTGGTAGTCTGTCCCATCCCCTTGGCCTTTTAGAACCTGACAATCATAAATGAGAGAAACATACATGATTAATAACAAACAAGACAATATTATTACATCAAAAGTGAAACTTACCAGACACATGTTGACTTGACTGGGTTGAAACACTCTCAGTTGGGGTTGGGGTTGGGGTTGGTGTTGGTTTTGGTTGTGCTCTTGGCCTTCCTCTTTTGTTTTTCACATCTGTCACTTTTTTACCCTTCTGTTTCTCCGGGCACTTCTTGATGTTGTGTGTTGTGGACTTGCAATAACTGCATTTCATAACAACTCCATGCTTAGTCAACCTTCCTGGCTTCTTTGGATCTTCATGTGGGTCTCTCTTCCTGTTTTTCTTTGGTCTTCCAGGCATTTTCTTCACAGGAGGTGGGTCAAGAGGTAAGTCCACATGTGGCCAGTACCTTTCACTTGGCAAAGGAGTAATACTGAATTCATAAGCCTTCAAGTATTGCTCCTTAAGATAACACTTATTAACAAAATCCTCTGCATTTGTTTTCAAGAACCCAGCCAATGCATAAACATGCTTACATGGTACACCAGTTAAGTCCCACCTTCTGCAAGTGTATGACCTTTCACATATGTCCACTACAAAGTCTTCATCAAAATCACTTACTTGGAATACAACTGTTGATGAGGGGTATACTTTACATTTATGGGCCTAAGTTTTCTCTTTATTAATCTTAGCTTGAATCCTAGGACAAACAACCACATTTTTTTGTAACATTTGTGTGTACCTTGTTGCTAGCCTGCTCATTACTTGCACCCTAATATCCTATAACATATCATTGACATGTTTGGATCTAGCTGCAACTATGGTTCCATTGAAAGTTTCTGCCATGTTGTTTACTATCACATCACATTTGGTATCAGTTTCAAGAAAGCACCTTGAGAAGCATTTAGGGTTTTGTTTTGTTAATGCTTCCACTGCATCAGGTGATATATCATACATCTCCTTCATTGCAGCATTGTAATCAACTTCAGTATAAGCCCTACATGCCCTCCAGTAAATTTTGTTGTACTCTTCACCCTTGTAGTCTTTATGCCAGTTGGCAAAAATATGTGTTGCACAGTTTCTGTGTTCAGCATTCTTCCACACCACATGAACAGCATTAACAAGTCCCTATCACAATAGACCAAAATATTAGTATATGTATGTAAATGTGACAAATGATTAAGTCACAAATACCTTTTGTTGGTCTGAGATCAATGTCCAACCTTTCCAATCATTAGTCACATCTAAATACTTACTTAACTCAAGCATAAACCATTCCCAACTGTCATTGTTTTCACCCTCAACCACTGCCCATGCTACAGGATACATTTAATTGTTTGGATCCCTACCAAAGCAACCAATAACATACCACCTAGAAAGGTTTTAAGGAAGCAACCATCTAGGCATAAAATCTTCCTACAACCTGCTAGAAACCCCCTTTTCAAACCATCAAAACATACAAACAACCTGAAAACATACCAATTCTATGTTAAAGCTTCTATATATTAACTAAAACTATATAATCATTAAAAGTTAAGATGTACCTGAAAAAAGACTCTATTGGGGATGCTTCCAAATCTTCCCTATTGTATCCTGGTGGGACAGTAACTAGTTCAAATGTTGATGTTGGGTTTGCCTTTCTTAATGCTGCTATATATGAACCAAGTTTGCTGTAATGATCCCTCATTGACCCATGCAACATTTTATAAGCACAACTCTTGGCATTATAAGCCATCCATTTGTTTATGATCACATGATACTTTTCTCTAACAGCATCTTGAATATATTTGGCAGACCAATTTGGTTTTGCTTTAAACATTGGTAAAAAGTCAGTAGCAATGTATGAATTAGTCAATTGCCTATTCTTTTTCATGTTTCTTTGGCAACTGTGTTCATTTGTTACAGATTTAATCATGTAGCTTTTTTTTCCAGTATCATATGAACAAAACAACTTGAATGGACACCCTTTTACACACTTAATACTTATTCTGCCACCTCTGTGCTTGTTACTAGAAGAAACAGACAGATTCCTACCATTTACCACGGCATACTTCTTCACAGCTGATCTAAAAGCCTCCCTAGTTACAAACCTTATTCCAACAGACTAGTTAAAATTTGCCCAATCAGTTTGCTTACCTATAATTGGAACATTTTCTCTGTACTTGTTGCCTCTTATGTCATCATCTTCACTATTTCCAGGTGTGTGAACATCACCATCTGAATCTTCATAACTACTGTATGTGTCTAAGTGACTGGTCCCCACATAACTTAACAAGTTCAAATCATCTGCATCTTCACTTGTTTTGTTTTTCAACAAATCATCAAGAAGCTTCTTTTGTTTTTAAACAGCCCGTTCATTCACTTGTTTTCTTGCAACAAATGAGCTCCTGAATTCTTCATCCTCAGATCCCTCATCATCATCCAGATTGAAATTATAAGATTCATCCTCTGAATCATCACCAGATCCAACATCAGTAGACTCATCTGAACTACTATGAATTGGGGATGCAGGATTATCAATTGGTGGTGAAGGTGGAGTTTGAACAATTGGTGGTGATGAAATGTTGACTACTGGTGGTGGAGGTGGAGTTTTGACTACTGGTGTTGAAATCTTAATTGGTGAAATTGGGAATACCTGCTTTCTTGCTGTATTCTTGGAATACCTACGAGGACTTAAGGTAGTTGATGGAGAAGTGGCTGCAATAACTGGGACTGGGTTAGCAAGAGCTTGAGGGTTAGTGGGCTGGGCTTCCATGTTAATGGGCTGGGTGGGCTGGGATTCCATGTTAATGGGCTTGGCTTGAGGATTATTGGGCTCCGATGGCTTTGGTTTGGTTATCTTTTGGGTTTGAACATATATGATCAAACGTTCTGATGCACCTAACAAGGAAGCCATCTCATGCACTACACTATCACTATCCAACAATTTCACACGTCCATCACCGGGTATCATGGCATACAACCACACATCTTCCTTCTTTTCATACGGACGATAATCCATTGCATAACCAAGTATCTCAAAAAAGGGTAGCTTATTAACATCTAACTCTAATGAAGTAGTTTTTACATTACCAACATACCTTAGCTTCGAAGGTTTGACCTCAAATTTCCCACCTGTCTTGAAGTCGATGATAATATTATCACTCATTGTCAGTGTTGCTAGGGTTTGGAGTGAAGCAGACGAAAATGAAGAAATTGGGGCTTGATTGAGGAGAGTGAAACGACGATCAATCGATTAAGGAGAGAATTAGGGTAAGAGTGAATGGTGACTGATCAATTGATTAAGGAGTGACGAAATTATTAGGTTTTAGTATATTACGAATTCCATGTCATCATCCTCGTTAATTTAATCTATATGTTTTTTTTAATTAATATACCAGTCGGCATCCCAGTCAGCATCCCAGTCAGCCGGTTACGTGACAACTCAACCGCCACGTCACAAAAACTAACGGCCGGTTAAGTTTCCGTTAATTTTCCACCCACATGCGTAGTTGGGATTATATTTTGCCATTTCGATAGTTGGTCCTTATATTTGCCAATGGGCCATAGTTGGGATTATATGAGGCCAATATTCCATTATTTATTTATTGATTTACTTTTGCGGCGTTTCTTTTATATGCACATTCACACATAAACGAAGACCGGAAAGTATTTTCAATTCAACTGGAAAAAAAAAACTATACTGCTTATAATTGTCCACAATACCAACGGTCGATGTGTCTCATTAAACGGAGGAAATAGAAAAGAAATAAAAGGAAAGAAAAGAGTTGGTAACTTAACATTTTTATGGAAGAAAAGGAAATGATAAAAAAAAAATATTATGCTAGTGTTTGTTATGCAGGAATGACATGCGTAATAGAATGATTTATTATAAGACAATAAAAAAACGGTGTTTTGGTTGCTCAATGTAATAGATACAACAATCAATGTTTGAAAAACCGATATTTTACTCGCACAGGATTTAGTTCAAAAATGGTACAACCGGTTGAACCGGAATGTACCGGAAGGTTCAACCGGGCTGAATAATTTACCTTGCAATTTCGTATAAATGCAACTTCAACTCAAAAAATAACCCAAAAGTACACTAATAAACATCACTCGAATAAATATCGCATATGAGCAATGGTCGAGCTAGATAGAAATTTTGTACTTTGTATACGAATTACGAAATTAGTCAATTACAAAATTGGTTGATTAACGAATCGTCGTGTATACGAATTACGAAATTAGTCAAAAGTTGTTAATTTGTTGTTGCTACTACACTGTGAATTACTTGTCATATTCTTCAATCCTCAAATCAAGGCGGGATGGTAACAGAAAGGTAAGCCTGTGCGTACTTACCCTCTAATGTGTAGATTTATTTAAAGGTAAATCTATGTATGTGTTCAACCAATTCGAGTTTTATCAAGAGTAGTCCAAGTTTATCTAGTTTTGATTTCATCAATTTCACTGATAACTGAAATTAATATTTTCGTGAATTTGTAATGAGACACTCCATTTTACTTATGATCTGAAGTTTACATATTTTGGCTTTGAAATTCAATAAGTGGAAGCATAATTTCTGACAATGGTAGTAATTGAATAAGGTTTATTCTAGAGTTGCAATAAGATAAGAATAGTGCTAAGCTTGACATGTGTACATGACTCAACCTGTTGGTATTTTACTGCATCAAAAGGAATATTAATTAGATGATCATTTTACAAGGATTTTGCATTTATTTTTGGAAAATTGGATTTTAATAATCTCGTCTTTTTGTTATTGGCCGATAATAATCCCAACTTAGTTTATTTCCACCGGTTGTCCCAAATTTAAAAAAGTTGGCTCTCAATGGTCCTCCGTTAAAAAAAAACCTAATTGCGTTAAGTTTTTTCCCGAATTTCAAACTGATTTTTTAGGGCTTTTGATCGGAAGGAGGATACGAGTCGATTAACGTAAAACTTAACTCGAAATGATGCTTCAAATGGCTTGATTAGTGCTTCAAATCGGGTGTTTAAACTTCAAATTAACAAAAATTAAGATGTTTGGAGTATCGTTTCGAGCTAAGTTTTACATCAATCGACTCGTATCCTCTTCCGATCAAAAGCCCTAAAAATCAGTTTGAAATTCGGAAAAAACTTAACGATGTTAGTTTTTTTTTAACGGAGGACCATTGAGAGCTAACTTTTTTAAATTTGGGACCACTGGTGGGAATAAAATAAGTTGGAATTATTATCGGCCAATAACAGAAAGTTGGGATTATTAAAATCCAATTTTCCTTTATTTTTTAATACTTTTTTAGACTTGGAGAACATGATCACCATACCAAAGCTTTGAGTATAGTGTTATACAGTTCACAAATTCACAGGACTTTATTAGTTTATTATGTCCAACATCTATTGATGTGTGCCTTGTTAAACAATAAGAGTTTTCACAAGTGCTTAAAAACACAAACAAGGACCTCAAGATCGCACCCCTTCACTAATCGTTGTTGTACAAACAGGAAGTAAACAAAATACTTGGGCTGCAATCAACTAAATTTAACACACAATAATGTTATTTGACAAACAAAAACCTTCGAACTCTTTTATTATGAAATCCATTAACGGAAAAAACTTAATAAAATTACATCAATCCAAGGGCTTAAAATTCATCCTAATCCTATGCTCGTTCAAATACAAAATTTTAACTCAATACAAATAGAATTAAAATGTGAGACAAACTTATCTAATTCAAATAATAAACTTATTATTATTATTATTATTATTATTATTATTATTATTATTATTATTATTATTATTATTAATCTCCTCCATCCACCCCATGAGATTTACCAAACCACCCTTCTAATGTCGCTACGTTTAATATACCCTTGATATAAAGCATAGGTTAAATAATGTGTTAAAATATGCGATATTGGTCATATATTGTTTCAATTCAATTTTTGTTTGTATTCTGTTATCTTAGATCTTTGCTAATATGTGTGTGTTATTATGCATGTGAGTATTTTGGTCAAGTAAACCAGAGATGTTGATGGGCTTTGCAATAGGCTGGATGGACTTGAAGTATGGGCTTTTTTGGCTGGTATTACAAGAAGTGTGATGGCCCATTTCCTTTTCATCTCGATGTTTTATTTTAACCTTTTTCTGAGATCTTTTAAAGAAGTTTGGAGACGTTATACTTTGTTTTTGATCTTAATCCAGAATTCTTGAGATCTGGTCTGTGTATTCTTTTGTTCAATGCTTGAAGTTCATGAGAGATTTTTAGTTCGTTGCATCTCTAATCAAATACTGGTTGTTTAGTTCTTTTGTTATTGTAATATGAGGAGTTCTCTGTATTGAATCTTCTATCTGGTTGAATAATTTTGGGTTTGAGTTTCTGACATGGTATCAGAGCGACAATAATGCTCTGATCCATCGCTCTTCTGCAACTTTAGTTTATTTAGTTTTCGTGGTTTAGGGTTTTCATAATTTGAAACCCTAATCTCTAGATCTTGGTGTTTGCCGTTTGGTGGCTGTTTTGGTTGTTAGTCGGGTTCAAAAAAAGTCGAATCACTTGTCAGGAGTTCAAGGGTGACTCTATAACCCTAAGTGAATATTATAGGTCATTGAATCTTCTACAATATTGAAGAGTGACTTCGTAACCCTAAGTGAAGGTCACGAGTCATCAGTGGAGTTCATCACTGTGAGAGTATTCTATCCCTTTTAATTTATGTTTTATTGTTATCTCATATTGCATTAGGCATATTTGGCTGGGTTAGGGGGACCAGCATTGTTGGTTAATTAGAGGCTTATTTGTTGCATTAAGCATCCTAGGAGTTCTTGTGCATCTTTGTGTTTAAATCTTTCGTTAAAATTAGTGGTTCAGTTGATGGTTCTGGTGTTGTTAACAATGATACACTAATAAGTCAGCTAGATATCAGCAATCCCTTGTACCTCCATGCTAGTAACTCTAGTACTTTAACTATTATCAATTTTAAACTAAAAGGGACTGAAAATTATTCTATTTGGGCTAATTCTATGAAAGTTGCTTTACAAGTAATAAACAAATACGGTTTTGTGACTGGATCGTGTGTTAAACCTACTGATGATGTAGTTTTAGCAAGTCAGTGGGATAGATGTAACTCTATAGTACTCACTTAGATATTGAATTCTATTAGTGAGGAACTATATGTTGGGCAAGTCTATCCCCAACTTGCTGTTGAGGTTTGGGAAGACTTGAAGGAAACATATGACAAAGTGGATGGGTCTGTGATTTTTAATCTGTATCAGAAGATCAATGGACTTTCACAAAATGGTACTTCTATTGCAGACTATTATCACAAACTCAACACTATGTGGAAGCAGTTTAACTCCATGGTTCAACTTCCTTCGTGTTCTTGCCAAGCATCAAAAAGTTTTAATGACTTCAACCACTTCATCAAACTTATGCAATTTCTTATGGGATTAGATGATATCTATCAGCCTATTAGAAGCAACTTGTTAACAAGGGAACCACTCCCCTTTGTTAAAGTAGCCTTTTCTATCGTGTCTAGGGAGGATTCGCATAGGAATTCAATTAGTTCTCCCAAAATTCAAAGTCAAAATGTTGGTTTTTTGTCTAAAACTAGTCAAACCTATGACAATAGAAAGAAATTTGTGAGAGGACCTAATCCAAACCTTAAGTGCTCTCATTGCAATAGAATAGGTCATAACATAGAAAGGTGTTTCGAAATTATTGGGTACCCTCAAGGTTCCAGGTCTAAGAGTGTACAAAAGTCTAATTCTACTAATTGCGGAGTTGGTAAAAATGAGTCTTCTTCTAATGTTGTTCCTAGTACACTTACTCCCGGTCAAGTGACTTGGCTTTTAGGTTTGCTGAATGATAAAACCAATGAGGAACATCAACGAGGAAATGTAGGAGGTAGGTCTATGTGTTCTCTTTCAACTTCTATTGTTAGGAAGAATATTTTTAGTTTTAACAGTTGTCAAAGTTTGGCCTCTGAAACTGGTTGGGTAATAGATTCAGGTGCTAATCAACACATGGTCAAAACAAATAAAAATATTTTTAATCCAACTGATGTTTCTGAATTTGATATTAAAATTAAACATCCAAATGGCTCAGATGCTTTAGTAACTAAAATTGGAAGTCTAAAACTTAATAATGATGTCATTTTAAACGATGTGTTTGTTGTACCAGAAAACTGTGTTAATCTCCTTTCAGTTTATAAGTTGGCCAAAAATAATAAGTTAAATGTTACCTTTAATGAATCAAATTGCTTTATTCAGGACTCACTCACAAAGAAAACCCTGGTGACTGGTAGTCAAGTTAATGGGTTATATGTGTGTGATGAAAATTCTAATTCTTTAAAGGTGTGTTTCAATAGTTTTGATCAGATTAATATTTGGCATAGTAGACTAGGGCATCCTGCTATTCAAGTTTTGAATGTTTTAAAACATGACTTAAAAATTAAAGTCTTAGACGAGTTTATTCCATGTGATGTGTGTCACAAGGCCAAACAACATCGTGAACCATTCCCATTGAGTGATCACGTGTCACTTAATATTGGGGAATTGGTTAATCTTGATGTTTGGGGACCTTACAGGGTTGTGAGTAACGGCTTTAGGTATTTTTTTGACAGTTGTTGATGACTTCTCAAGGGCCGTTTGGGTGTATTTATTACAAGATAAATCACAAGTGTTTTCTAATATTGAAAGTTTTTTCTTTATGATACAAAATCAATTTAATACAACTGTTAAATGTTTTAGAAGTGATAATGGAACTGAGTTTATAAATAGTCAGATGCAAGAGTTTTGTAGGAAGAATGGCATTCTTCATCAAACCTCTTGTGTTCATACACCCCAACAGAATGGCATTGTAGAAAGGAAGCATCGACATCTGGTGAATGTTGCTAGGTCTCTTTTATTTGAGGGTTGTGTTCCTTTAAATTTCTGGTCTGAATGTGTACTAACTGCTACTTACTTAATTAACAGGCTCCCCTCTTCAGTGTTAAATGGTAGATCTCCTTATGAAAAACTTTTTGGTTTTAAACCCTCTTTACCACACTTGAGAACTTTTGGTTGTCTATGTTTTCATACTATATTAAATAATTCTGATAAATTTGATAAACGTGCTGATAAATGTTTTTTCATTGGATACTCTTTTAATAAAAAGGGATATAAGTTGTGGAATCTTGAAAAAAAAACAAGTTTTTTCAAGAGATGTTAAATTCTATGAAAATATTTTCCCTTTTAAAAAAGATACTTTTTTACAAACTGTTGAAATTAATATCGACGATTCAGTTAATAATTTAAACTTTTTTGATAAATTTGATGTTTGTGAAAACCAAAATGTTTCAAGTGTAGAAATTCCCAATGATGAGGAGGGGCATGTTTCAAGAGGGAACAACTTTGAGCAGCCTCTTGAGTGTAGTTCTAGTGACTCTAGGAGGGCTGAAACTGAAAAGCAACCTAGAGAAACAGTGACTAGTGGCTGTGAGGTAGCTCAGTTTGTTCCTTTACATGGTGAAACCGACCTACCTGAGGGTAATGTGGAGCATGTTACCACTTCTATTAGGAGATCTACTAGAACACTTTACCTAAAAAGTTGCATGACTTTTTTGTTGAGGGCAAAGTCAAATATGGTTTAGAAAAGGTCTTAAACCACTCAAAACTTTCTAATGAAAACTTTTGTTTAATTTCTGTTTTGAACAAAAGTTTTGAACCTAAGAGTTTTAGGGAGGCTAGTCTAGATAATAATTGGGTTTTAGGTATGAATGATGAAATGAGTGCTTTAAATAGAAATAACACTTGGGATCTTGTTGATCTTCCAAGTGGTAGGAAACCCATTGGTTGTAAATGGGTTTAAAAAATTAAATATAGATCAACTGGTGAGGTTGAGAGGTATAAAGCAAGATTAGTTGCTAAGGGTTTTAATCAAAAAGAAGAAATAGATTTTGATGAAACATTTTCTCCTTTGTGAAAATGATTACCGTTAGGAGTGTTATAAGTCTTGCTACGTTTAACAACTGGTCATTGTTTCAATTGGATATAAACAATGCTTTTCTTTATGGAGATCTAAATAAAGAAGTTTATATCCAGAAGGATATTTCTCAAAAAATGAAACAAAAGTTTGTAAGTTAAATAAGTCTTTGTATGGCTTGAAACAAGCTCCTAGAATGTGGAATGAAAAATTGGTGGGCGTGTTATTAGAAATAGGCTTTGTTCAAAGCAAAAATAATTATTCTTTGTTCATAAAAAGTACATATGATTTGTTTATAGTTTTATTAGTATATGTTAATAACATTGTCATCACCGGCAATAGTAATGATGGTATTAAATTTGTTAAAGAATTACTCAAGTCGAAGTTTTTAATAAAATATTTGGGTCATTTGAAGTATTTTCTTGGTATTGAAGTTTTAAAGACTGAGACAGGCTACTGTTTGTCTCAAAGAAAATATTGTCTTGAGCTTTTAAAAGAGTTTGGGTTGACTGGGTGTAAACCAGTCAATGTTCCCTTAGAACAAAATTATATTTTAAACAAAGAAAAAGGAGATTTATTAGAAGATGTACTATGTTTCAGAAGTTAATTGGAAAATTAATTTACTAAACTCATACATGGCCTGACATTGCATACACTGTCCAATATCTAAGTCAATTCATGCATAGTCTAACAACTGTGCATTTGAGACTTGCTTTGAGGTTGCTTAGATATTTAAAAAGGTCGCCTGGACAAGATGTGTTCATTAGCAAAAGTGACAATTTGGATATTTCTGTTTTTGCTGACTCTGATTGGGCTAAGTGCTTGTCCACTCAGAGGTCTGTTTCTAGTTACTGTGTTTTTCTAGGTCAATCTTTAGTCTTCTCGAAAAGTAAGAAACAGAGCACCGTGTCTCGATCTTCAGCTGAAGCTGAATATATTTTAAACAAAGAAAAAGGAGATTTATTAGATGTAGTATGTTTCAGAAGTTAATTGGAAAATTAATTTACTAAACTCATACACGGCCTGACATTGCATACACTGTCCAATATCTAAGTCAATTCATGCATAGTCTAACAACTGTGCATTTGAGACTTGCTTTGAGGTTGCTTAGATATTTAAAAAGGTCGCCTGGACAAGATGTGTTCATTAGCAAAAGTGACAATTTGGATATTTCTGTTTTTGCTGACTCTGATTGGGCTAAGTGCTTGTCTACTCAGAGGTCTGTTTCTAGTTACTGTGTTTTTCTAGGTCAATCTTTAGTCTTCTCGAAAAGTAAGAAACAGAGCACCGTGTCTCGATCTTCAGCTGAAGCTGAATATAGGGCAATGTGTGCTGCCGTTGGAGAAGTGTGGCTAGTCAATTTGTTAAAAGAATTAAATGTTGTAGTAAAGTTGCCTGTCAATATGGTTTGTTTTGATTTGATTTTATAAACTAAATAAACTAAACGAAGGTTGTAAACAATTGATTAAATGAACATTCCTCTTGGAGTTCGGTTATTACGTAACTCTTTTGTTTAAGTTCAATGGATAAATCATAATATCTTGATTTCATGTAAGTGTAATTGTTTGTGATTAATCAAGAACTAAGTACTCGGATTCCTGGAACGCGAGGTCGTTACTTGGTTAATCAATCAATATAATCTTAACCCTAATTTCTTCTACTAAATCTCGATTGTCAATCTCGATTGTCAGCACTGCGGCGATCGCTATTGCTGCAAATCCAGTTTTTCATGATCGTACGAAACATTTTGAGGTTGATCTTTTTTATTTAAGAGAAAAGGTAGCTGCTGGTGTTATAAAGATTCAGAAAACTGGAACTAATGATCAATTGGCCGACATTTTTACTAAAGGTTTGTTTCCTTCTCACCATGATAGTTTGTGTAAATCTTTAGGGTCAATTGACATCTTCTAAAATTGAATTGTGGAGGGGTGTTAAAATATGTGATATTGGTCACATGTTGTTTCAATTCAATTTTTGTTGCCCGCTTGTTGCCCGCTTGCCTTGTGTTTCGATGTAATCCAATGAACATGATTGTTTTAACATATATTTTTCATTTTTGTTTGTATTCTGTTATCTTAGATCTTTGCTAATATGTGTGTGTTATTATGCGTGTGAGTATTTTGGTCAAGTAAACCAGAGATGTTGATGGGCTTTGCAATAGGCTGGATGGACTTGAAGCATGGGCTTTTTTGGCTGGTATTACAAGAAGTGTGATGGCCCATTTCCTTTTCATCTCGATGTTTTATTTTAACCTTTTTCTGAGATCTTTTAAAGAAGTTTGGAGACGTTATACTTTGTTTTTGATCTTATCCAGAATTCTTGAGATCTGGTCTGTGTATTCTTTTGTTCAATACTTGAAGTTCATGAGAGATTTTTAGTTCGTTGCATCTCTAATCAAATACTGGTTGTTTAGTTCTTTTGTTATTGTAATATGAGGAGTTCTCTGTATTGAATCTTCTATCTGGTTGAATAATTTTGGGTGAGTTTCTGACATAATGTATTCAATTTTTTTATGGAAAGATGGTTTTCTTATAGAGTTGTGAGTGTAAGCAACAAAAGCGTTAAGAGTGTTCTCTTCTACTCACTGATAATGTATTTACTTTCTTAACTTTTATTCGTTCTCATCACTTAACATTCACATTTTGTGGGTTCCTTTAATTTGGTGTATAGCTTGATCCTTCATAACTGAATATGAAACCCAAGTACAAAGAATAAAGGGAAATTATACTAATTATTTTTATCAACTTCCCTCTTAGGCACACCAGAAAATAATATCATATAATCACAAATCATAACATGAGTCATTACAAGGGAGATAACATGACGTCAAATCATAACGCTGACTATACAGCTTATGTATTAACAACCGTTATTGTAACTAATAGTGTCTAATGTATCTAATAATTGGTTTATGATAAGGTACTGGTATTTACTTCATAACCCATCCAATAGGCCACGATAAAGCTGCAATGCCAACACAAATTCCCCACTGCACACTGTTTAATCTTTCTATATCTGCAAGCCTCTTCAAAAACTCCACCATCACAATCTGAAGGATTATAGTCATCCCGATAATTCCAACAAAAAATCTGTTTTTGTGTAAACATTTGAATATATTCCTTTTCTCCAGCTTCCTAGAGTTAAACACATTAAACACTTGACATAACACAAAAGTATTGAATGTCATAGTGTTTTTCACCCTTTCACCCATGCTAAATATGGCCTCACCTTTAAAATGGAACGTATATACAACGGTAATATGGAAAATAGCTTATGCCAGTAGGTTTCTCCACATGATATTAGTTATGAGTGGCTCGACCCGGCCCACGGGCGGTTTGTTCATGAGTTCCTTAGTGGGCCCTTCTGTAGCAAATGCAAGTGTACCCAAAGTGTTTGTGAGTAAATTCACCCACAAGAGTTGAACAGTGGTTAAGGGGACAAAACCAAAAACTGCGCATGCAAGTAAGTTTATAACAAGAGCTGCGCCAATTACTGTGAGTTGAAATTGGATGATGTTTTGGATGTTACGCATCATCCTCACATTAGTACAGTTGCAACAGATGCAATGTTGTGGTCTAAGATAACAATATCTGAGCTGTGTTTGGCTACTTCGGTTCCTTGAATTCTCATTGAAAGTCCAATATCAGCTTCTTTGAGTGTCGGTGCATCGTTTGTCCCGTCACCGGTAACTGCAACCACATGTCCTTTTTGTTTTAAGCACTTCACCATTAAAATCTAATCAAAAGGCGAAGATCTTGCCATCACTCGGATTTTATCAACCTTTTGCATTCTTTCTTCATGTGTAAATTTAAGAAACTGTACACCTTCCACCACTTCATCCTCACATATTTCTCGACCCGGTTCAAGTATTCCACATTCAGTGGCAATGGCTTTTGCTGTGAAAGCATTTTCTCCGGTTTTCATCTTGATTTCAACTCCAGCAGACCTGCAAGTTTCAATAGTATTTTTGGATTCGGGTCTACATGGGTCATTCAACCCGAAGATCCCAAGCAAAGTTAGCCCTTCTTCGGCTAATGTTTGATAAGGAACCTTCTTATTCGCGAAAGCAATGCACCTAAGACCACTTGCCCCCATTCCTTCTATTATATTTTCTAAATGTATTCTTGAATCTCTATCAATTATCATTTTACACCCGTTGCTGTTATAATACCTTGAACACATTGCTAGTACTATCTCCGCAGCTCCTTTCCAATGAACATGAATCTTGTTGCCATTTTTTCAACTAGCTTCTTTCTCTCCCTTGCTCTTACTCCTTGTTGCAACAGAGGAATATGTTGGTTGGCTTGGCTGAGTTGACTGTGTTGGTTGACTTGGTTGAGTTGACTGTGTTGGTTGACTGGCTTCGTTGACTTGACTTGGCCTTGGTGAATCTACCCTTTGGTAGTCTGTCCCATCCCCTTGGCCTTTTAGAACCTGACAATCATAAATGAGAGAAACATACATGATTAATAACAAACAAGACCGGGCGTGACCAAGATGTACCAAGATCTGAAGAAAAATTATTGGTGGCCTGCGATGAAGTATGAGGTGGCTCAGTACGTGAGTAAGTGTTTGACGTGTCTGCAAGTTAAGGCCGAGCACCAGAAGCCTTTCGGGAAACTTCAACCCTTGGAAATACCTGAGTGGAAGTGGAAGCATCTTACTATGAATTTTGTGACTAAACTGCCTCGTACCCCTAGGGGTAGTTATGACACCATTTGGGTAATCGTTGATAGGCTGACCAAGAGCGCCCATTTCTTGCCGATTTGAGAAATTTTTAATTCTGAGCTGCTGGCCGATGTGTTTATTCGTGAGATTGTTTCTAGGCACGGGGTGCCGGTATCTATTGTTTCGGATAGGGATACGCGTTTTACCTCCAGGTTTTGGAAGAAGTTTCATGAGGAGATGGGTACCAAACTTCTCATCAGTATCGCTTATCACCCGCAGACGGATGGTCAATCCGAGAAGACCATTCAGACTCTCGAGGATATGTTGCGAGCTTGTGTTATCGATTTTGGTGGTAGTTGGGATCGTCACTTACCGTTAGTCGAGTTCTCTTATAATAACAGTTATCACGCCACGATTGGAATGCCACCGTTTGAGATGTTGTATTGTAGGAGGTGTAGGACTCCAGTCTATTGGGGTTCCATTGGTCAGAAACTGTTGGGCAGTTTTGAGGTGGTTGAGGCTACGACTGAGAATCTCGATAAGATTAAGGCTTTTATGAAGGCCGCTGAAGATCGTCAAAAGTCCTATGCGGATAAAAGGCGAAGACCTATTGTGTTTGAGGCCGGGGATCGGGTTATGTTGAAAGTTTCTCCTTGGAAGGGTATTATTCGTTTTCATAAGAGGGGGAAGCTTAGTCCGAGGTTCATTGGTCCGTTCTGTATATTGTCCCGTGTTGGTGAGGTAGCGTATAGATTGGAATTACCCGAGGAGCTCGCGGGGATTCATCCTACTTTCCACGTGTCCCATTTGAGGAAATGTTTAGCAGATGAGGAGGCCCATGTGCCTCTTGATGACATTGAGCTTGATAGTAAATTGAACTACGTTGAAGAACCTATCGTTATTCTTGACCGTCAAGAAAGGTGCTTGAGGAATAAAGTGGTTAGGCAGGTGAAGGTGCAGTGGAGGCACCGTAGGGGTTCCGAGGCTACTTGGGAGTCCGAAATGAGATGATGAAACTCTAACCGCAGTTGTTCCTGTCGCATCGGGATTCGGGGATGGATCCCATTGTAAGGGGGTGGACTTGTAACACCTGTTAATTTTCGGTTCAAAGATTTAAAGCTTGTAAAGTATGTATAACTCTCGGGATTTAACCGACATTTCTCGAAAACCTTCTCGTCATCCCGGTACGTTAAATCATTTAACTTTCTTCCAAGTTGCCATATCATTCAATTTGGAGGGGCTAGGATGAAATACTTTATATTATAACACAAAACATAAAACCCTAACCCCCCTTTCTTCTTAGACCGATCGGCAGCAAGGCAGTAGCCCCACCCTCTCGTTTTCTTTTTTTCCAGCCAAGTTAAGGTCTAAAACTTCAATTCAAGGTTAGTTCTATGTTTCCCCAAGTCTTTTACACCTTAATTGATCATTATATTACGCATATTGATCGATAAACGACTTGTTCTAGGCTAACCGAGTGGCTGTTCAATTGAGCAATTCCGGGACTGTTTTGGTGGAGGTTTTTGAACCAACATCTTCCTAGGTATGTCTAGTATAACATACTTTAAGATTATGCACATTGGTGTTAGTTTGATTGGTCAACTAGTTGTAGTTTGAAAGATAGTTTTCGGTTGACTAGAATGGTAGATTGTTGCGTTTAACGCGAGGGATGAAGTAAGTGATGACCAATTCAGTTCTGACAGCTTCGGTTTAATACACGGGCTGTTGGAAAATGAATTTTATAAGTATTGGGGCTGAATTGGTTGTCGTTTACTCAAACGGGTCGGTACAACGCGCATTTGCGTTTATTGAATAGTTGGTGCGTTGTACTTGCGAGTTACCGACCCATTTGACTTGTGTAGCGTCGTGTGGACTTATTGGCTGTGAATTTATCATATTGGGTCCACACGGGGCTGAGTTGGATGTTAGTTGCCTAAACGACTCTTAAACGCTCGTGTTAGTATCACCTAGTGCTTTCGAGGGTAATTTGGGAATTCTTTATTCTCGGGAGTATCTAAGGGTCGTGTTGGTGAGTGTAAGGCCCCGGGGGCTGTTGTGATTGAGTTTGATGAGGTCGAGGCTTTAGATAACTCGAACCATGTTTGAACGTCTCGTATGATAAAAGTGTCCTTTCGATGTCGTTAGTAATGTTTGTATGTAACCCGACAGGCGTTTGAGTTTTGGGGATACTTAGGGGTCCTCTAGCTTGTGGTGAAATCGTGCCTTGTGTCAAGTGAGTTCATGATGCCCATTTTTACTCTGTTTATGTTTTTGGGCTAGCATGCACACCTAAGCGATTTTGATTGATGAATCGTTAAATTATTTTGTATGGGCTTACTTTGTATAGGGTAGGCCTTGGGATGATGTTATTATATGTTTGTACGTATGTTTGTACATATATTGTTGTATGGCCAATATTTGGCGATGTTATTTAGTCGTTATCGACTAAGGATGTTTACGTATGCCTACTTTGTGTTTGCATACGTTGGATGCGATGTTAAGTGTTTGGGTTGTACGTGTGCTCGACCCTGATGTTATTACTTGGATTATATATATGTAGGGATATAACTATAAGATTGTTTATATATTTATATATAAGGATGATTACTTATTGTTGATGATGGCCTAACTGTTATATCTCGTATATTTTAAAACTCTTGGAATGACTATTATGATTATTATTATAGATGTTAATTAATAAAACTTGAACTCACTCATCTGAAGATGACTTTGTGTGCATGTTAGTGTGAGTTTCAGGTTAGGAGGAGGATGCATTACCGCTTGGACGTGCACGAAGCTACTTGGACGGTGGAGGGCATGCTTAGTCGGAAGTTTTAATAATAATAAACATTTTTCTTTAAACGTTTTATTAAATACATTTCAACTTGGTTTTGGGCATAATTCTCGGGTTTTGGGAACTTGTTTTATTAATTATGATTTTCCGCTGAATTATACTATGAATTGGTTATTTTAATGGAATGAATTGTCTTTGAGTTTAAGTATTTTGTAAGTATTTTATACGAATACCAACTGTAGGATTTCCGGGATTCGGGGTCTTACAATATTATTTCTTATTTTTGAGACAATGCTTCTCATTTTCGAGACAGATATAGCATTTGCTACAATAACTAGAAAGATAGCTAGAAGTATGCTTCCGCCTTCATACCATCCATCTTTAATTCCATCTTTTTTTTATACCCAAACCAATAGAAAGAATCGCACTCCCCATTAGCATGCGTAGAAATATGCTGCTAAAACTGTTGGCAACAAAATAAAAGAAACCCTTTTTAAGCTGTTTTTCGTAAGTATTTGAACCAAACACGCTTCTTCGCTTGTTTAAATTATGACCTTCGATTCCACTTTCAAGATTAGTACCAAGGTTCACCTCCATTGACTACACAAATGTAGTCGTTCAAAAAAAAAAGAAAAGACCCTTTGCAAACAGAAGATCTATGAGGGAGGGTGTTAGGGTTGCTTTAATTTTATTAAAAAATATTAAGATGAATTTGATAGTAATATAGAGTAGAGGTGCATAAACCAGTTTAAAACTCAAACCGGTTTAGATTGAAACCGGTTTGGTTTGGTCAACAAAAGTCAAAATTGGTTTATCGGTTTCGGTTCGGGTTGAAACCAGTTTCCTACCTGATCGATGTCGAAAGGTCAATCAAAAACATTTATAAAGTACCTTCACTAGCTAGGGCAAGTAAGGTGTCGAATCCACAGGGAATCGGTAGAAAGTGCTAATCAAGTTCAATTTGTAATAACTAGTTATACTGGGCGGACAAGCGATGTCAAGCGGTTTTTAAGAATTGTTGAAACGAAGCGACTATTAATTTAATTTGTAAACAATTATGAAAAGGGTAACCAGTCTCCAGGTTTCAGGTTTTGAAGCAAGTTGGATAGAAAACTAAACCTATTGGGTTATAATCTTTCTTTGAATCAATAAACCAAAAGACTAAATGTTTGACTATGTTGATTATCAGAACTCAATCCGAATGATTGACACGGCTAAACAATAATCTAATTGATTGTTAAGTTTAGGTATTGGTGAATTATTAGTTCTATGTTTAAAGTTAGTTAGGTCAATGACACTAAGAACTTAATCCTAATTATTGAATTGTTGATGACCACAAATCGTTTAACTGATAAACTGTAAATCAATCAATAACCAAAAACACTTTCAAGCACACAAACAAAATCCAAAAGTTAAGTTTAGAATACCAACAATCCAACAAACAACTCAACCCTACACCCGACGGTCACAAGCAGATTAGCCTTGCATAGTTGTCTTCATTAGCTCTCTTTAAGCTCCGCACACCTGTAATCATAAACTCACACAAAGTAATCGTGTTTCCGGCATATAATAACACAAAACATGTGATATGACTCATTTAACACATGGTAATTCACCCACACATCACTACCATGTTACGATCGGTTTCGGTTCGGGTTTTGACCGGTTTTTGCCGGTTTTGACCGGTTTTAGTTCGGTTAACCGGTTTAAAACCGGTTTTGGTGGAGAAAATTGCAAACTGGTTCCGAAACTACGGTTTCAAACCGGTTTTTTACATAATGGTCTCAAATCGATTAGGTTTCAGTTCGACTTTCGGGTCGGTTCGGTTAACCGGTTTATTAGCCCACCTCTAATATAGAGGCAGAAACCCATGGACTATGATTTCAGCCCTAGTGGACAAAGCGGTAACGACGGTGGTGATCACGAGGTTGGTCTTAGCGATAACAGGGGTGCCAATAATGGTGTTGTAGAAGGTGTTCGCGGTCGGCGAGTATAGTGGTGCAGGTGGTTGCCACTGTGGTGGAGGATGCGGCGATGCTGGTGGTGTCGGTACGTCAGTAGCACAGTAATGCTGGTTGTGGCGTTGGCACTAGATCGACATATATATATATACAACATGCATAAATATTTACATAGTAAGCATACTACACAATAATGGCACTATGACCCTTATACTTTAGATGAGAGTGATTAATACACATACTAAATTATACATTTGATAATTTGAGACGTTTTTTTTTCTTAAACGAGCCCTTTTTTATACCTGCATCAAATTGATACATTTTCAAAGCGGCCTGCTTAGCTAGAATCCATTTTCCATGCTTATTCGAAATGAAAGTCGGTTTTTGTATTAAAAAAACTGTAAACTTTAGCATACCATGTTAATTTCCTTTTCATTTCTATGCAAGCATTACACTATTGTAGTCATAAATTCCACTGATCCTTATTTTCATATTCATATTCACACCGGAAAAACAAATGAATAAATTAAATAATCTCTTCACCAGACATAAGAGAGAATTATAAATCTCATTCATCTATTTTCTTGTAATCTTTGGATTAGACTTATTCTAAGTATTTATCACCCGACTAAGTTAGTTGGTTTTCTTGTTCTCTGTTTTTTGAACCATTGAATCAATAAAATTATCTTATTGTTTCTGGCATGATATCAAGAGCCTGTTAAAATTATCAAGAGCCTCTATTGTTCGGGTCTAAAAAAATTTGGGGAAGCTGATGTATGTCTAATAACCCTATAACTATGAACCTCACAACTAAGCTTTAATATTAAAACGAAAATCCTAAAACCACACACAACCGGCAAGTGTTCCGATCGCAAGTAGTATAGACTTAGGAAGTCCGAGTATCGAACACGTGGACACGTCAGAACGCTAAAGATCACTAACCCTAGACAAGACCTACCTTAGAATAATAATTATATTGATTTTTGATTTTTAAATACTTAACTGAACTAACTAGACTGACTAACAAAACTTACAGAAAATAGAAAACTTAACGGGGAACTAACTGTGTTAACTTAGGATGGAGAAAAACGTCTACCTAGGTCTGAATCAAATTGTAGGCCTAACAAGCTAACGGATTGAATGATATATAGACACCGGTTCCTAAAGATGACACGACTAAGGATCCCGCTCGGGCTCACTGGATTACCTCTTGGTCTCACTCAACAAGCCTAAACTACTCAAAATCGCCTAAAACGACCAAACCGGGAAACAATTGCTAACGTGTTCTAATGAAGGATCACCTCTCGGTCTCACCAACACTCGACCCTAATGGCAATGAATACTACACAACCAAGGATAGAGGAAAAATTCAACTTAAACCAAAATAGATCAACTAGTCGCTCAAACACCTAAACCTGACAAGAAACGAGCTCGCTCTCGCGCAATCCTTATTCTAGCATGCAAAGGCAATGAGACAACCCTAACTTCCTATCACCTCTCGGTCTCAAGGAAGGTGTTTAACCGCTGTACTTAATCCAATTAATCCCGCAACAAAACCCTACGGTTGTTCCTACCGCGAACAAACCCTAAACACAAAGTCTAGAATCAAACAACGCACCGATCAATCAACACAAAACTAATCAATCAACATAAGGGGTTTATGCAATGAATCACTGGAATTTCCATCCCTTAAACACAACCTATTTCATATCTAAATCAAACTTTACAATAGCAATTCAAGTCTATCAATCAAACAATCCATAAAACGTATCAAACACTAACAATAATCATCATTCCTAGGTAGAACTAACAAGATTAGCCTCTCATACTTTTTAGACAGCAGCTATCATTCAATAAAAATACCATAAAAATCATCTCAAAAATCATTCAACAATCAATCCTACTCATAAACACTTCAATATTTCAATCAATCGCAAAACTAGTAATCAATTGAACAAGTATAAAAAGATGATGAACAATGTTATGAAAAGAAAGGATATGGATGAATTCCGGGCTGTTCTTGGCTGCTACAACTGATGAGAAACGTCCCCGAGACTTGGTTCTTGTGTCTTCTTCCTTCCCTAGCCGTCTCACGATCAAAGCCCTAGCCGAAAAAACTTTTTCTCCTCTCTCCCTTGCTGTCCCTGCTGCGATCGGCCCTCCCTTCAGCTGCTAGGGTTTTTATTTTTTTTATATAATATAATATAATATGGTCTTGGGCCTCCATGATGCATACGGGTCGGGCCTTAAGCTTTGTCTTGAACTTGTATGCGTAAAAGGGCTCGTAAAATGCTCGAAAAGTCCCGGTTTCTTCCTTTCTTTCACCCAAAACCTACAAGGTTATTAAACTTACGTAAAACCTATATAAAACGAGTAAAAACACATAAAATATAATATATTACGTAGATAAAAAGTGCGGAAAATACTTGTGTTTTACAACACATCAAATATCCCCACACTTAAGACTTTTTCGTCCCTGAAAAAGAATACTACACAGGATCATATCCGAGTTTTAACCGACAACTCTTGGTTTTATTTATTTACTATTATTATTAATATTATTTTTTTTATTTTTAAAGTATTATAACAATTGACCTGTTACCCCTTCCAACTTTCACCTAATAAGCCAGATCAGGTCGATTGCCGGTATTGTTGTCCACGTTAAACCCATGCCCCTAATACTTACCGAGGCAAATAAGGCGTGACAATTTCATTAATTTGTATGATTAAGTGGAACCCACACCTACAAGCCCTGCTGCTACTTCACCAATTCCATTATGGTTTACCGGGCCGAGCCACCCCAACTTGACTTAAACCTATTGCCACATGATTAAAACATTTTGACTCATATACAACCTATAAACTCTAGCTTGGTCAAGATCGATCGACAGTAGTTTCCTTCATGGTGGTTTTGATTTAAAATATTTTTTTTCTGCCATTTGGCTTCTTTTTTTTTTAAATACACAAATGTTGGACGAAACTACAGAAATGCATCAAGGCTCAGATCTGCGCCACCGCGCAACAGAGGGCCGAGCAAAACTGTCTTCTGCTAGCATCAACGTTCAAGTATGCGCCACCGCGCAACAAAGTACGGAGCTTCACAGGAATAGAAACATATACAAAAGATTATACAAATAATATACAGACGATCATGTGACTCGAGGCTTGAGTATGACCCGGCTTTTCATTCCAGTCCTGTCACGAGCTTAGTTAGATAAACAAAACCCCTAAAATGTTTCCCACTATAGTCAGGCCATTTAAGAGGTTCAATTAGGTCAACAACCAAACCGCCCTTTCATTCTCAAAGGCTGAGCCTACCGACACACGATTACTGAGTCTAAACCGTTCGGTTACCATCATTACGTGCGGGTCTAATGGACACTGTTCTTATTTATTATATATATTTTTGAAACCACCAAGAATTTATAAAATAACCACTACTCGGTAATAATATCATCTCCTGTTTAACGTAGAGAAAACAAATTTCAAGGGACTATTTTTTTAAATTTTTCAAATTTTTATTTTATTTTATTATTATTATTTATTTTTTTCAATAAACTTTCTACAACTAAGTAAAATAAACCCCATCCCCACACTTAGAACGAAATCGTCCTCGATGAGTATAAGGAAAAGAAATAAAATAAAATAAAAATAAAACAGAAAATAAAAATAAAGTATACAAGACTAAAACAAAGAACGGGTTACTCCCCTGGTTTGTGTGTAGAATCTTCAACAGCTGAGTAGTATCCAAACGACCGTATAGCATTTCATTCGCGGCCGCAACCTCGGGAGAACCTGTTCCAAAACGCCACCATAGCTACTATGCGCAATATGTAACCTGCAAAACTCAAACTCGCTTGCATGTAGCGGCGTACAATACGGAAAACAAAAACATAAAGAAATAAACATTTTTTTATAGGATACTCCTTAAATCCACCGACTCGAATGGAGATTGAGTACGAGCAGTTTCATCTTGGAACAACCTGAAATAGAAAAAACAAAGAAAACAGATAGCATCACACAAATACATAAATACAAACTCTACAACTCGGGCAGTCTCCCGAGTGTGCATCCATCGCGTCTAAGTCTCGGAGAGCGAGTCAAGGTAGAATACCTCGACCGTATGATCAGTCACCGGCTCTCCTATGTAGTGCTTCAGTCTGTGACCGTTCACCTTAAACTTCCCGTCTTTATCCTCTATCTCGACAGTGCCGTACGGGAAGACCTCGGTGACCGTGAACGATCCCGACCATCGGGATCTCAACTTTCCCGGGAATAACCTCAACCGGGAGTTATACAATAAAACCAAATCCCCACACTTGAACTGCTTGCTACCCTTCAACTTCCTATCGTGCAGTTCCTTCGTCCGCTCCTTATACCTAAATGACTGCGCGTAAGCGTGATCTCTCAGCTCCTCTAACTCGTGCAACTGGTGGAAACGAGTGCTCTCTGCTGCAGACATATCGAAGTTGACCCTCTGTAGGGCCCAAGAAGCACGGTGCACTAACTCAACAGGCAGGTGGCAGGCCTTCCCATAAATCATCCGAAACGGTGTGGAACCGGTCGGAGTCTTGTAGGCTGTACGGAAGGCCCACAACGCGTCATCCAGCTTGTCAGACCAATCCCGATGATTCGAACCAACCGTTTTCTCAAGAATACGTTTGATCCCCCGGTTACTCACTTCTACCTGCCCACTAGTCTGTGGGTGGTAGGCGGTTGCAAGCCGATGGGTGACCCCATAGCAACGCAACGCCTTCTCCATCTGCGCGTTGCAGAAGTGAGTTCCTCTATCACTGATCAACGCCTTCGGGACACAAAAACGAGCAAAAAGGCTCTTGAGAAAACGGAGTACAACTCGGGCATCATTAGTGGGTAAGGCCTTCGCCTCAACCCACTTCGAGACATAATCAACCGCCACGAGTATATACTTGTTCCCACGCGAAGATGGAAACGGTCCCATGAAATCAATGCCCCAAACATCAAAAACCTCACAAACCTGAATAGCATTCTGGGGCATTTCATTTCGCGACGAGATGTTGCCGACACGCTGGCAACGATCACAACTCTTCACAAACGCGTGCGCGTCCGTAAAAATCGAAGGCCCAATAAAATCCACAATCAAACACCTTCTTTGCCGTCAAACTCGCACCGTGGTGACCTCCTGTCGGTCCAACATGGCAATGGCTAAGAATCTGCCATCCCTCCTTAACGTCAACACACCTCCTGATCAACTGGTCAGCACCTATACGAAAAAGATACGGGTCGTCCCACAGGTAAAACTAAACATCAGCAAAGAATTTCTTCTTTTGCCGGTAAGACATCTTCAGGTAGTACCCATCAGCAAGATAGTTCGCAAAGTCGGTGAACCATGGGAAACCCTCATCCTGAGCCAAAACAACCATAAGACTCTCTGTCGGAAAGTGGTCATTAATCCTGACCCCTGCCTCTCCTAACTCAGCTCCCTCAAGACGCGAAAGATGTTCGGCCGCCACATTCTCGGCCCCCTTCTTATCGCGGATTTCAATATCAAACTTTTGAAGCAACAGGATCCAATCGGATAAGACGTGGCTTAGCATCCTGTTTGCTAAAGAGATAACGAATGGTAGAATGATCCGTGTACACAATCATCTTGGACAGAACAAGATAGGACCTGAATTTGTCGAATGCAAACACCACAGCTAAAAGCTCTTTCTCGGTGGTGGTGTAACTCTCCTGTGCACCATTCAGGGTCCGGCTCGCATAGTAAATCAGGTGGAAGTGTTTTTCCTTCCGCTGTCCAAGAACCACTCCGACCGCGAAGTCGCTCGCATCACACATCAACTCAAAAGGAAGCGACCAGTCGGGAGCAATCATGATCGGGGCGTTAACGAGTTTGTCATTTAAAAGATCAAACGCCTCGATACACTGCTCAGAAAACACGAATGGGGAATCCTTCTCCAAGAGTTTAGTCATGGGTCTCGCAATCTTAGAAAAATCTTTAATGAACCGGCGATAGAACCCAGCATGACCCAGAAAACTCCGGATGGATCTCACGGAAGTGGGCGGGGGAAGATTAGAGATGGTATCGACCTTCGCTCGGTCGACCTCTATCCCCGCACATGAAATACGATGCCCCAAAACGATGCCCTCGCGTACCATGAAGTGACACTTCTCCTAGTTAAGAACTAGGTTGGTGTCAACGCATCGGGCCAACATCCTCTCAAGGTTGGAGAGACACCGATCGAAAGAGCTCCCAAATACAGAAAAATCGTCATTGAACACCTCCATGGAGTCCTCGATCATGTCATGAAATATAGCCACCATGCACCTCTGAAATGTGGCTGGAGCATTACAAAGTCCGAATGGCATTCGTCGATAGGCAAACGTGGTTTTCTCCTGGTCATCGGGAGCAATAGGAATCTGAAAGTACCCGGAGAAACCATCTAAGAAGCAGTAGTACTGCTGTCCTGCCAAACGTTTCAACATCTGATCAATGAAAGGTAGAGGAAAGTGGTCTTTCCTCGTGGCATCATTCAGTCTGCGGTAGTCGATGCAGACTCTCCAACCGGTCACAGTCCTAGTGGGAATGAGCTCGTTCCTCTCATTGGTGACGACAGTCATGCCACCCTTTTTGGGAACCATTTGGACTGGACTAACCCACGAACTATCGGAAATGGGGAAAATTATCCCCGCCTCAAGGAGTTTGATGATCTCCTTCTTCACGACCTCCTGCATCTTCGGATTAAGCCGCCGCTGCGGCTGAACGACAGTCCTATAATTATCCTCCATGAGGATTTTATGCGTGCAAAATGAAGGGTTGATACCCTTGATGTCGATAATCTTCTATGCAATGGCCTCCTTGTGCTCTCGAAGCACCCTCAACAATCTCTCTCTCTCTCGACCTCCGTCAAAGCAGATGCGACAATAACTGGTAACTTCCTCTCCTTGTCCAAAAACGCGTACTCCAGATGGGCAGGTAAATCCTTAAGCTCTAAGGAAGGAGGGGGGCTCTCGACAGAAGGTCGGTCCATCGGATCGTCATGTACGATCTCAGCAGACACTTCAGACTCAGGGTGATGTGACTCGGCGTCATCTTCCGTTGACTGATCGGTCATGGCAACCATCTCAATCTCCGGAATGTCCCTATCGAGAATATGAGTGTCAGAGGCAGATCCTCCACAGATCTCGCTGAAAAACTCCCCAACATGCACCATGATGGTATCAATAAAGTACAGGGAGTCATCAGCAGACTTGGGGTGTTTCAGTGACTGTCGAACGTCAAAGGTGACGTTCTCATCCCCAACTCTCAAAATCAACTTACCCTTGCAGACGTCGATCAACGCCTATGAAGTGACAAGGAATGGTCGGCCTAAAATCAGTGGTACGCTATCATCGTCGTTCATGTCCAGAATGACAAAGTTCACCGGGAAGATGAACTTGTCGACACGAACCAGCATGTCCTTGACCACCCCTCGAGGGTATTTCACAGAACGATCAGCAAGCTGGCTACTCATCCTGGTAGGCCTCGGTTCGCCTAAACCCAGCTTGCGATACACAGAATACGACATGAGATTAATGCTGGCACCGAGATCGGCCAGCGCATGAATAATCGTATCATCACTCAAGATGCAAGGAATCGTGAAACTCCCTGGATCGGCCATCTTTTCCGGTAATTTTCACTGTAAGACAGCAGAACAACTAGCACTCAATAGGAGGGAAGCGACCTCAGCAAGCTTCTCCTTATTCGAAAGAATATCCTTGAGGAATTTCGCGTGTTTAGGCATCTTGTTAAGGTGAAGCTGCTTCAAAAGATCAAGAAATTTGGAACTCTGCTCCTTATCTCTGTCTCGGCGGAGTCTTCGGGACTATGGTACTCTGGGCTTGTAGACTCTCGGCGGCTCACTCGGTAGCTGCTGTCTCTCGGCCTGTGCTGAACTCCCTGGGCTGCTTCTCCGATGCACCTGGGCCGGTGGAGACTCCATCTGAATCTCCTCATCCACCTGCTCCTCTACAACCACTGCAGGCTCCTCGACTACTCCTCTCTGCTGAATCCCGGGCTCCCCTCGTGCTCCTGCACCGCTCCTCGTTGTCACAGCTTTAGAGAATCCCTTTGGGTTCTGCTTGGTGTTACTTGGTAGTGAACCCTGCGACCTCTCGTTCAACCTACTCGCTATCACTCCCATCTGCCGCTCGAGACTTCGAATCGATGCTCCCTGATTCCTCATGAACTGCTCGTGCTCTCGAAGCTTCTCCTGCGTTTCCTTGTGTCGGGAATCCTCTCGTGACATAAGCTGTGACAGCATCTGTGTTTGTTGCGTCATCATCTCCTCCAAAGTGGCCTTCTTCTCCCCACTGCTCGCTCCCTCACCGGCATCCTGAAATAGGCTCTGACGCTGCTGAAAACCGTACTGGTTGTCGCTCCTCCAGTTGGAGTTCTGATTTCCCCTCCATCCCGAATTATACGAATTGAAAGAATTTGGATTTCGGTTTGGATTTCCTACGAAGTCTACGACCTCCTCTTGGGAACTGACTGGGCACTGAACGGTATCATGCCCCCCTCTGCAGATCTCACACAACTTGCTCTTCGCCTGCATATCCTTCACCATCTTCGCCAACGCCTCGACCTGTGCCGTCAGTGCGGTGGTCGTGTCCACCGAATGCATGCCTCGTGAGATGGAATCGACGGTCTTACCTCCTCTGGCGGGTGGTCTCTGGTACACACTCATAGCTAACCCATTGAATAAAGCGATACACTCATCGGGGTCCTTTGTTGTCAACAGATTTCCTCCCGCCGCCGTGTCGAGCATACTCTGCGTCGCGTACGTCACTCCATTGTAGAACTTTTCGACGACCGCCCAATCTTGCAAGCCGTGGTTGGGGCACAACGCTAATAGATTCTTGAACCGCTCCCAGGTCTCGTAAAAACTCTCTGTGTCCTCTATCTGGAAAGAATGTATCTGGTTACGCAAACGAGCGGCCTTAGCCGGAGGATCGTATTTCTCAAGAAATTGGGTCTGCATGGTAGCCCAAGTAGCTATAGAGCCCTGTGAGAGGGACTCGAGCCACAGACTCGCTTGATCAGCGAGTGAAAACGGAAAGACGCGGAGCTTAACGGCGTCTTCGGAAACGCCCGCAAGATGGAAAGTGTCGCAAATTCGCACGATGTGGGTGAGATGAGAGTGCGGGTTCTCATGAAGCAACCCGTGAAACTGAGCAGAATGAGAAATGGTATTCAGAATATTCGACGGGATCTGCCAGTTCGTCGCAACTCCAATAGCGGGTGGTGCGATGCTGGATCTCGCGCCAGCATTGGCTGGTCGGGCCCGGTCCGCAACTGTCCTCCTCGGTGGTGGAATGTCGCCCATGATCCTATCCCTATCGTCGGGGTTAACGGATGAAGAAGTGGACGAGGGTGAAACGGGACGATGTCTCTCACGAAACTCTCTCTCTGGCTGGGGAAATGCTTCAGTGTCGGGTGGTCCACGAGATCGAGTCTGTCGCATAAATACTATAATTAGAAATAAGGTTATCTAAACTATTCTAACAAATAAGCAAAATAAAACAAAAAATAATTACAAGTAGCACAAAAGATAAGTCCTAACTCGGATTGCTCTCAAAACGCCTAAAACCGTGTCCCCGGCAACGGCGCCAAAAACTTGATGTATGTCTAATAACCCTATAAATATGAACCTCAAAACTAAGCTTTAATATTAAAATGAAAATCCTAAAACCACACACAACCGGCAAGTGTACCGATCGCAAGTAGTATAAACTTAGGAAGTCCGAGTATCGAACACGTGGACACGTCAGAACGCTAAAGATCACTAACCCTAGACAAAACCTACCTTAGAATAATAATTATATTGATTTTTGATTTTTAAATACTTAACTGAACTAACTAGACTGACTAACAAAACTTACAAAAAATAGAAAACTTAACGGGGAACTAACTGGGTTAACTTAGGATGGAGAAAAACGTCTACCTAGGTCTGAATCAAATTGTAGGCCTAACAAGCTAACGGATTGAATGATATATAGACACCGGTCCTAAAGATGACACGACTAAGGATCCCGCTTGGGCTCACTGGATTACCTCTCGGTCTCACTCAACAAGCCTAAACTACTCAAAATCGCCTAAAACGACCAAACCGGGAAATAATTGCTAACGTGTTCTAATGAAGGATCACCTCTCGGTCTAACCAAAACTCGACCCTAATGGCAATGAATACTACACAACCAAGGATAGAGGAACAATTCAACTTAAACCAAAATAGATCAACTAGTCGCTCAAACACCTAAACCTGACAAGAAACGAGCTCGCTATCGCGCAATCCTTATTCTAGCATGCAAAGGCAATGAGACAACCCTAACTTCCTATCACCTCTCGGTCTCAAGGAAGGTGTTTAACAGCTGTACTTAATCCAATTAATCCCGCAACAAAACGCTACGGTTGTTCCTACCGCAAACAAACCCTAAACACAAAGTCTAGAATCAAACAATGCACCGATCAATCAACACAAAACTAATCAATCAACATACGGGGTTTATGCAATGAATCACTGGAATTTCCATCCCTTAAACACAACCTATTTCATATCTAAATCAAACTTTACAATAGCAATTCAAGTCTATCAATCAAACAATCCATAAAACGTATCAAACACTAACAATAATCTTCATTCCTAGGTAGAACTAACAAGATTAGCCTCTCATACTTTTTGGATAGCAGCTATCATTCAATAAAAATACCATAAAACTCATACCAATCATCTCAAAAATCATTCAACAATCAATCCTACTCATAAACACTTCAATCTTTCAATAAATCGCAAAACTAGTAATCAATTGAACAAGTATAAAAAGATGATGAACAATGTTATGAAAAGAAAGGATATGGATGAATTCCGGGCTGTTCTTGGCTGCTACAACTGATGAGAAACGTCCCCGAGACTTGGTTCTTGTGTCTTCTTCCTTCCCTAGCAGTCACACGATCAAAGCCCTAGCCGAAAAAACTTTTTCTCCTCTCTCCCTTGCTGTCTCTGCTGCGATCGGCCCTCCCTTCAGCTGCTAGGGTTTTTATTTTTTTTATATAATATAATATAATATAATATAATATAATATAATATAATATAATATAATATAATATAATATAATATAATATAATATAATATAATATAATATGGTCTTGGGCCTCCATGATGCATACGGGTCGGGCCTTAAGCTTTGTCTTGAACTTGTATGCGTAAAAGGGCTTGTAAAATGCTCGAAAAGTCCCGGTTTCTTCCTTTCTTTCACCCAAAACCTACAAGGTTATTAAACTTACGTAAAACCTATATAAAACGAGTAAAAACACATAAAATATAATATATTACGTAGATAAAAGGTGCGGAAAATACGTGTGTTTTACAACACATCAGAAGCAAATCAGACGCTATTGTTGCTGGTGAATTCAATTCCTTTAGTCGGCTAATTACCAAGTTTGGATGTCTATTGAAGCCCTTGTTGCTGAAATCAATTGAGGCTATGGTCGCGTTTGTCTCTTCCGCTGCAACTTTGGTAACTCATTTTTTTTTTCGCTGCAACTCTAGTAAACCTTTGTCTAATCCGCTGTAAGTTTCTCTTTAATATATTTCTTTAAGTTCTGCCTTTAAAAAGGTATACCATATTTTGGTTTTTTGCATTATGAGTACTTCTGCTAGGAATGAAACCTTGATAAGTAAACTTTATGCTAGCGACCCGTTATTTCTTCATGCTAGTGACTCTAGTAATCTAACAGTCATTAGCATCAAGTTAAAAGGATCTGAGAATTACACCATTTGGTCAATGCCATTAAATTAGCCCTTCAAGTAAAAAATAAAATTGGTTTTATTGATGGCACATGTAAAAAATCTACCACTAATAATGTTTTGGCAAGTCAGTGGGAGCGATGTAACTCGGTTGTAGTTACATGGATTCTTAACTCTATATCTGATGAATTATATATGGGTCAAGTTTTTTCAAAATTTGCTTATGATGTTTGGGAGGATCTGAAAGAAACTTATGAGAAAATAGACGGTTCTGTAATTTTTGGTCTACATCAAAAAATTAACTCTTTAAGTCAAAATGGAACTTTTGTGTCTGAATACTATCATAAACTTAATACTATGTGGAAACAGTTTGATCTAATGGTCCAACTTCCATCCTGTACTTGTCCAGCTTCAAAAGATTTTAATGATTTTAGCCATAAGATAACATTAATGCAATTTCTTATGGGTCTTGCTGATGTGTACCAACCGGTTAGGACAAATTTATTAACAAGTGATCCGCTTCCCTTGGTTAAAACTGCTTACTCAATCATCTCTAGGGAAAAGTCTCACTTGAATTCAAAAAATCTTTCAAAAAGTCAAACCCAACATGTTGGGTTCATCTCAAAATCTAATCAATCTTTTGAAAACAAGAAAAAATTTAGAAGTCCTAATCCTAACCTGAAGTGTACACATTGCAACAAGTTGGAACACACTGTGGATAAATGCTACGAAATTGTTGGCTATCTGCAGTATAGTAAATCAAAAGGGAATCAGGTTGGTAATAATGGGACTAGATCTGCCACCTCTAATAATTTGGTTTCAAATAACCCTGATCCATCCATTCCCACTCTAACATCCGATAAGTTTCCAGACTGTTAGGCCTCTTAAATGAAAGAACAGGTGAAGGCTCACAAAATGCTAACATGGGAGGTAATATTCTTGATCCATTTTGTTCAAATAGTTACTGCAAACGTGTCTTTGGTTTTTCAAGTAATATCTCTAATACCAGTAGTATAAATTGGGTAGTAGATTCTGGCGCTAACCAACATACGGTCATGACAGAGAATGGTGTTTTCAACAAAATTGATGTTTATGAATTTAATATTAAAGTCAAACATCCAAATGGTTCTCACGCTACTGTCACAAAAATTGGAAGCTATAAATTAAGTGATAATGTAATTCTGTCAGACGTGTTTGTAGTACCAGAATACTATGTAAATCTTATGTCCGTTTATAAACTTGCCAAAGATAATAAACTAAAGGTGTTGTTTGATGAGAATAACTGTTATATTCAGGACCCTCTCACAAAGAACACCCTGGTGACTGGTAATCAAGTTGATGGTTTATATTTTTGTGGAGATACACCAAAGACAATGAAGGTGTGTTTTAACAGTCATGATACTTTAAACTTATGTCACTTTAGACTAGGACACCCTTTTGACCCTGTCCTAAATGTCTTAAAAGATAGCTTAAATCTAAGAAATCTAACGGGTAATTTTTCATGCGAAGTCTGTCATAGAGCCAAACAACATAGGGCTCCTTTCCTTTTAAGTGATCACACATCCTCTTCCTTAGGTGAACTTATTCATCTTGATGTATGGGGCCCCTATAGGATTCAAAGTAAAGAAGGGTATAAGTATTTCTTGTCTATTGTGGATGATTACACTAGAGCTGTGTGGGTATACTTAATGAAAAACAAAAATGAAGTTTTTGACAACATTAGAAGTTTTCACAATATGATTAAAACCCAATTTGAAAAGACCATTAAAGTTTTTAGAAGTGACAATGGCACTGAATTTGTATATCATCAAAATGAATAACTTTATTTTAAACAATGGTATTATTCATCAAACGTCTTGCCCATATACCCAACAACAAAATGGAAATGTTGAAAGAAAGCATAGGCATCTTTTAAATATTGCTAGGTCTCTCCTTTTTCAAGGGGGTCTACTTCTTAGTTTTTTGTCTGAATGTGTTTTAACTGCTTCGTATCTTGTTAACAGGACTCCATCTTCTATTCTGAATGGCAAATCTCTGTATGAACTAGTTTATAGTTTTAAACCCTCTCTTAAGCATCTTCGTAACTTCGGTTGCCTTTGTTTTAGTACGGTTTTATCTAATTTAGATAAGTTTGGGAGTCATGCAGAAAAATGTGCCTTCTTAGGCTACTCAAATAAAAAAAGGGATATAAATTATGGAGTTTTGATAAAAAAAACAAGTTATTTTTTCTAGAGATGTTAGATTTTATGAAAATGTTTTTCCTTTTAAACATAATAAAACTCTTTATGAGCCCGTGTCAAAACTTGATGATTCTATAAATCATGTAAATTTTTTTGATCTTTTTGATGAAACCGAAGCTTATGAAGATGTAAATATTCCCAATGATGAAGGGAGGGTACAAAAAGAGTCCACTAGTAATGATAAGCAGCCGATTACTAATGAAACTACGGGCGAGGCTAATGATCAGCAGCATAGAAATGAAAGTAGTAGTTTTGGCGAGGCAGACATTACCGGTAGGAATTCTGATAACATAAGACCTCCTGAGGGAACTAGTGAACCTCCTTTAAGGAAGTCCACTAGAAACACTAATTTTCCAAAAAAACTTCAAGATTTCATGATAGAAGGCAAAGTTAAATATGGTCTCATTTTAAACTATTCAAACTTGCCTCCTGAAAATTTGTGGTTCACCTCCGTTATTAAAAAAAGTGTCGAACCTAGATCATATAGAGAGGCTGCTAGTGATCCTAATTGGGTTCGGGCAATGAATAAGGAGATGGAGGCCCTTAATAGAAACAACACGTGGTAGTTAGTCAATCTACCTGAAGTGAGAAAAACTATAGGATGTAAATGGGTTTATAAAATCAAATATGGGGCTAATGGTGAGATAGAAAGGTATAAAGCCAGACTTGTAGCAAAGGGCTATAGTCAGAAGGAAGGTATAGACTTTGAAGAAACATTTTCTCCCGTAGTAAAAATGATCACGGTAAGGTGTGTAATAAGTTTGGCCGTTGAAAAAAATTGGCCCCTTTATCAGTTAGACATCAATAATGCGTTTCTATATGGTGACTTAAAAGAAGAAGTCTATATGAGTCTACCGGAAGGGTATTTTTCAAAAGACGAAGCTAAAGCATGCAAACTTGTTAAATCTTTATATGGCCTAAAACAAGCTCCTCGAATGTGGAATGAGAAACTAGTAAGTGTCCTTCTTGATTTTGGTTTTACACAAAGTAAGTGTGATTATTCTTTATTCATTAAATCTACAAATTCCATATTTCTTGTTCTCTTGGTTTATGTAGATGATATAGTCTTGACTAGTAATGATGTTTATGAAATTAATAAAGTTAAGAAGCAGCTCCAATCAAAATTTTTAATTAAAGATTTGGGTCTATTAAAATATTTTCTTGGAATTGAGGTAATTATATCCTCAAGAGGCATCTGCCTTTCACAAATAAAGTATTGTCTAGAACTTTTAGCCGAATTTGGTCTTACTGCTTCCAAACCAGTCAACACCCCAATTGAACAAAATTATTCGGTCATGTCTTTATGTAAACAAAACAATGAGTTTTTAGTAGATATAACCGGTTATAAAAAATTAATAGGAAAACTCATTTATTTATCTCACACTAGACCGGATATATCTTACTCTGTTCAATTTTTGAGCCAATTTATGCATAAACCTTCTAAAGGCCACCTTCAAATTACTTTAAGACTCTTAAGGTACCTAAAAAGCTCTCCAGAAAAAGGAATTCTGTTTGAGAAAGGAACCTCATTTGATTTGACTGCATATGCTAATTCAGACCGGGCAAAATGCTTGGAATCAACAAGGTCGATAACCGGTTTTTGTATTTTTTTAGGGAAATCATTAATATCATGGAAAAGTAAAAAACAAAGTACGGTTTCTCGGTCTTTTGCTAAAGTTGAGTATCGTGCCTTGTGTTCAGCTACAGATGAAGTCATATGGTTGGTAAATCTCTTAAAAGAATTAAACGTCCAGACAACATTACCAATCTCTTTATTTTGTGATAATTCTGCTGCAATTTCTATTGCAGCTAATCCGGTTTTTTCATGATAGAACTAAACATTTCGAAATCGATTTATTTTCTCTAAGAGAAAAAATATCTCCTGGTTTTATTAAAGTCTTCAAAATTGAATCAGAAAATCAGTTAGCAAATATGTTTACCAGAGGACTCTTGGTAAACCATCATAAAAGCATGTGCAACTCACTTAATTTATTTGATATATTTGCATATTAAATTGAGGGGGGGGGGGGGGGTTAAAAATGTACGACTCACTCAATTTAATATCAAATTCTTATCTAATGGCATGGTATTATTTTTATCTTTGTTTCATGTTTGTTGGGCTTCTCTCCTTGTTCATGGGCTACTCAAGTTTTAAACATCTCAAGATTATCCAGCCCACTTTCTGTTCTAGACCTAGGCCCATTTGCTGCATATTTTTTCTTCCTCTGTACGTTAGAAGCTGCCGCTCCTGTTAGCTGTCATCTAATTGAAGATCCCTTGATTACTGGGAGTGATTTGTGGAGATTGATTTCTTTCCCTTCTATGCTACCTTCGGTCATCTATTTAAGCATGCTAGAGTTTGTTGCAAGACACAAGAGAGAATTATAATCTCCTTCATCTATTTTCTTGTATTCTTTGGATTAGACTTATTATAAGTATTTATCATCCGACTAAGTTAGTTAGTTTTCTTGTTCTCTGTTTCTTGAACCATTGAATCAATAAAATTATATTATTGTTTCTGACAATACATATAATTTTTCCTTTTTATTTTTTCAGAAAAAATACACTTCGTGAAAAAGCTGGGTGGGCCGAGGCACACCTGGGCCCAAGCTAAGATCCTCCCCTGCCTACACGGATCAACCAAGTAGATGAAAATCAAACCTGAGATAGCATGCATCAAATTTATGATTCAAATATTACTTACTACATCGTACCTTTCTGTTACGGTGGGGCATTGGTTTGAACACGATACGCATAGCATGTATATTCATAGTTAGGTTTGTATATAAGTGATATTGTAGAGCACCATCAGAGAGGGTTGAGTTAGCTTCTTTTAGACATAGGATTGAGATTGACACCGAAAAAAAAAACCGTTATGAACGAGGAGAGCCAATCTAAAGTGTTCGTGCTTTTAACTTTTTCTTTTTTCTTTATTTTTTGTGATTTTTATGTCTAGCAAATACAAATTAAAAAAAAAAAACTATTTGTATGTTTCTATGTTTTGTATGTTAATTTTATTTTGTGATTTTTACATATAGAGTTTTGAAAAAATGCAAATTAAAAAAAAAAAAATAAAATAAAATAACTATTTGTATGTTTCGTATATGTTAATTTTATTTGTATCGGGTCTCACCCCTTTACATATATCTCTTTATTAAAATCTCTTATTACATGTTTACCCAAATCGTATCATTCAAATACCACTTTATCGATCTAGAGTACTTTGTAATGAAGGGCCGAAACCAAGAGAAGGTCAAGAAGGTTCGTTGACTCTTCGGTCATCAAAATTTGTCAACTTTATACATAAAAGATGATATTTTTCTATGAAAAACGCGAGTTGGAGTTGCCCCTCTTGAATCAAGCCAATTTGTTTAGTTCAAATCATTTTGTTTCGAGTTCCTATCACTTACACACAAGAAAGAAACATGGTTCTAGAGGAAAGAATAAAGGGGACGAGATATACACAGTGGAAGAACCAGAATTTCTTAATTGGAGGGTCATAATAGAGTTGTACATTCGTGATTCGCCGGTGTACATTGGTTACTCTTTTTAGCTACAATTGTTAACCATAACATAAATAGTTTAATAGCTTGAAACCATTGTAATTTTGCATCATTTTTAATGCTCGCAAAAATATTTTTATCAATTACACGCAAATGAACTTGTGAGAAAGATATAATTGATGTGTAAATCAATTTTAAGCTTAACTGTGGAAAAAAAATATTTTGACACAAATCGTTGCGTCCCAAACAATATCATTTAATGGATTTGACGATGTATATGGTTTGTTTGTTTTTTCTTTTCAATTTATATCCTAAAAAACGTTTCTACATATAATGGTAATGTTTTTTAAAAACCAAAATACTAATCTAATTAGCTAATCAAACTAATATAACAATTAATTCATACGGCAAATGCTATCAATTTATCAAGCAAATAATCAAAGCAAAGTTATTGTTAGAAAAATATACATATAGCAAAGATAAAACAATATAAACCTAGTCTTGGAAATCGAGATTGACAAACGGTGATAGATTTGCAGGGAAGGGTAGGTTAAACATTAAAGTAAAAGAAATATAACAAAATATTTTTTGGGTTTTTACGTGAATCAAGGTTGGTTAAAAACAAACAGCAGCACAGTCTTCTTGTCTGTTCTCTCTCTTTCCCCCATAGAAGCATCACCGGGCCGCTAGACCACCGCAGCGCCACCACCTCCCACAGGCCTGGAAATCTTTAATACTATCTTTTTCATTATGTTTAAATCCCATATCAAAGAAAATCAAGAGGGTCCAGCTATAATTATTTCTTATTTCGAGTTCTCCGGTGTTTCACCGGCCGGAGGGTCAAGTGACTCTCCTGACCCCCCTTTAAATCCGCCGATGGATATACAAACTTGGTTTATGTTGTTCGTTATTATACCGGTCAATAATCACCAATATATTAAAAACTTGGTTTAGTTAAGTAAAAGAAACTGTTTACAAGTTCATTTGGGTGTTTGCTATGTTGCCCGAGTATCTTTACAACAATTACATTAATCTGATTGTGTGCTTTACACTAGATTGACAAATTTATACAACACAAACCATTATGTACGTTTAGGGTTGTAACGTTTCCATCGACCCTTATAGTTTGAAACGTAACTTGGTGGTTACCAAGTTTACATAATGACATTCTATACCACAGACTTTACATACACACATATTTACATAGTAAACATACTATACAATAATGACACTACGTCCCTTGTACTTCAGGTGAGAGTGACTAACACCACATACTAAATTATATATTTGATCATTTGAGACGCTTTTTTTTCTTAAACGAACTCTTTTTTATTACTCGAACCAAATTGATACTTTTTTAGAACGGCCCGGTTTAACTAGAATCCATTTTCCATGCTTATTCGAAATGTAAGTCTTTTTTTGTATTAAAAAGAACTGTAAACTTTTGCAAACCATGTAAATTTCCATTTCATTTCTATGCAAGCATTATACTATTGTAGTCATAAGTTCCACTGATCCTTATTTTCATATTCACATTCACACACAGGTAACAGAAGATGAAAACAGCGAAACAGGAATCAAATCACAAAAATACTGCAGTCATCTGTATCATCACCTATTAATGATGTAGCTCAGAAATGGTTTAGCAGGTACCGGTACCAACTTCGAAAACCATCCAATAGGCCATGATAAAGCTGCAATAGCAAAACAAAAACCCCACTGCACACCACTTAGTCTTTCGATATCTGCAAATTTATTCAAAAACTCAACCAAAACAACCTGAAGGATTATAGTAATCCCGATTATTCCAACAAACAATCTGCTTTTGTGTATACCCCTTAATACATTCCATTTCTCCGACCTCCTCAAGTTGAACACATTAAACACTTGACATAGCACAAAAGTATTAAAAATTATAGTGTTTTTCACCCTCTCATCCACATTAAATATAGCCTTACCTTTGTAATGGAATGTCAGTAAAACTATTATCTGGAAAATAGCTTGTGCAAATAGGTTTCTCCACATGATATCTGTTATGAGCGGTTCCACCTGGCCAACAGGCGGTCTGTACGACAGTTCTTTAGTGAGTCATTCTGTAGCAAGTGCAAGTGCACCCAAAGTATCCATGTTTAAGTTCACCCACAAGAGCTGAACCGCAGTTAAAGGGACCCCACCAGAAGTAACCGCTGAAATGAAGTTAATAACAAGAGCGGCTACAATTATCGTGAGTTGAAATTGAATGAATTTTTCAATGTTAAGGTACACGGACCGTCCCCACATTAGTACTGCGTAAATAGAGAGCATTCCATCATCCATAATAACAATATCTGAGCTCTGTTTGGCCACTTCACTTCCTTGAGTTCCCGATGAAAGTCTGATATTGGCTTCTCTAACCGCTGATGCATCGTTTGCTGTAACCGAAACGACATTTCCTTTTTGTTTCAAGCACTTCACCATTAAGAACTTATCGAAAGATGAAGATCTTGCCATCACACGGATTTTATCAACCTTTTGCATTCTTTCTTCATGTGTGAAATTACGAAAGTGAATCCCTTCCACCACTTCGTCTTCACATGCTTCTCGACCCGATTCAAGTATCCCACATTCGGTGGCTATAGCTTTTGCTGTGAAAACATTGTCTCCGGTTATCATCTTGACTTCAACTCCTGCAAACCTGCATGCTTCAATAGCAATTTTGGATCCAGGTCTGCATGGGTCATTCAACCCAACAATACCAAGCAAAGTTAACCTTTTTTCAGTTAATGTTTTTGTGCCTTCTAGAACCTTCTTATGCGCGAAAGCAATGCACCTTAGACGACTTGCTGACATTCCTTCGATTATATTCTCCAAATGCATTCTTGAATCACTATCAATTATCTTTTTCCGCCCCTTGCTGTTATAATATTTTGAACATATTGCCAGTACCATCTCTGCAGCTCCTTTCCAGTGAACATGAATAGTGTTGTCATTTTTTCTCCTAATCAAAACCCCACTTCGTTTTTTCTTTGAATTAAAAGTCACGACTTGAAGGATAGTCGAGCTTTGTTTCAGCTTTTCCATATCTATATCCAAATTTTCAACCGCCCAAGATAAAATTGCTTTTTCGGTTGGGGACACGGAGTATTCAGGTACCAACTTTGAAGTGTGTGTGAAAACCGCACCTGCGGTATTAAACCCAACTCCCTCGTGGAGAAGGTGAAGGACTTGTAAAGCGATAACATTCGAAGAATGAGGTTCGATATTCTTCATACCAATCCAGAACTTTGTAATGCTCATTTGGTTCATGGTCAAAGTCCCAGTTTTATTGATACATATAACCGTTGTTGAACCCATGGTCTCACATGCAGATAACTTCAGAACCAGGGCTTGATCACCCGTCATTCTCTTCACATGATGTGAGAGTGTGAGGGTGACTGCTAGACGTAGACCTTCAGGGATAGCCACCACCAAGATGGTCACTGCCACCATGAAGATACTCGTAACCGAATATAGTATTTCATATATGCTAGTGTGTTTCCTATTATACTCTTGGTTACCATTTTCATCTTCTTTGTTTCCTAGGAAGTAGCGAATTAACAAAACTACAAGAACTAGGAAAGCGACTCCAAGACTCACCCTTCTGACTAAAGTGGCTAATTTTTTGAGGCGTGATTGTAATGGTGTTTCCTCGTTGTTGTCTGTGATGGAACTCATCAACAACCCCCAATTGGTGTTCATTCCAACTGATAACACAAGCATCCGACCATGCCCGTCAGCCACTTGGGAGCCCGACAATAGAAATGGATTGCTCGTGGCATCTACGTCTTTATGCTCACTCTCCCCTGTCATGGTTGATTCATCTAGTAGCAATGAATGCCCATCAATAAATAACCCGTCTGCTGGCACCTGGTCTCCTACATTCAGAACCACAACGTCTCCAACAACTATATCGAATATCGATATCTTTTGTCTTTTTCCATCTCTAACAACGTCAATCTTGATATTATTTCTTAATATTGACAGGCTATCAAACTGTTTTTCCTGTCTGAAGTTAGAAATGGAAGATACAGCAATAACCAGAAACACGACAAGAAGTATGCTTCCACCTTCATACCATTCGTATTTGATTCCATCTTTTTTTATACTGAAACCAAGAGAAAGAGCTGCACACCCCATTAGTATGAGAAGCAACTTATCGCCAAAACATTTTGCAACAAAATAAAACAAACTCTTTGGAGGCTGTTTCGTGTAAGTATTGGAACCAAACATGCTTCTCCTTTTGTATAAATCTTGACTGTTGATTCCATTTTGAAGATTAGTTTCAAGGGTTTTTGCTAAGCCCGTGACACCATCAAACCAGTGAAGTGTTTTCAAATCTTTGTTTTTTACGATATCAGTGAGTTGTGTTTGATCAATACTATACGACATCAAAGACACCTCTTTGATATCGCTACCAACCTTAGGAACAACTTGTGGTATGAGTATCGTTACATCTTTAAAAAAAGACTCGACCGCAAAGTAAAACAAGCCCACTGGAGTTGGTATCTCGTAAGTATTGGAACCAAACACGATTCTCATTTTGTTTAAATCCCGACCATTGATTCCTTGATCAAGATCATTTTGAAGGGTTTCTTCCATGTCATTGTTTTGTTCGCTATTAATGAGTTGTGTTTGATCATTACTAACCTTAGGGACAACAATTTGTTGGATGATATCAATAACGGAATATGCTGGGAATCGAGTAACGGGTGGTGCCTTTGAAATGACACTTTTGGCGAGGGTGCTCACGAAATATATGATGAAGTATGCGCGACGCCATCTTTTCTTGGCTTCGGAAAGGTGAAGGGTGGTTGTGCCTCTGTTGTACATCATGATACCAATTTTGCGGGGTTGAATTTCCCCAACCATTGGAGTATTTTGTTTGCTGAATTTCAAAGTGAGAAGCTAGAGGAGTTGGTTTTCAATGAAGCATAATCTCATTAGTCATTATATACTAAATATTATATACTAAGTTAATAACTACTCTAGGAAATTGGGAAGAAACTTCATAGAAGTTGATATATAATCATATTAGTTTATGTGGGGGACAATTGTTTTTATAGTCGTTATCTGATGCTCATCTAACTAGTGGAGACCGGTTCGTTAAAAGTTGAGTTGAATGAGATTTTAAAGTAAACAACCTCGTATAAGTTGAAGTTCATTATATAAATCTGCCCGGGCCAGCATTTATTTTAAGATCCGTGTGTCTAAGAGCATCACAACGTTAACCTCTAACGCAGCATATCGTATCAGATTTCAAACATTTCTAAAAAACATTAAAAACTATTGAAATTTTATAATTGTATGTGAGAGAGGGAACCCCACCCACACGACATTACGTAGCAGTTTTGCAGCCACAAGCCCACAAACTTCTCCATGGCAAAGTTGTCTCGAAATGGTGAAGTCTAGCTTGTGTTCATCTGCAAGCATCCGCCTCATCTAGACTTGTAGCCGGACGCTTACACTGCTCATGCACTAACAAAATAGCATATGCTGAATTGAAGCGAGAATTCGTCACTATGAGGTGGGAGTGAGGGTAGATGAGTTATATCTATATATATTTAAAAAAAAAATTATTGTTGCTTTAAATAAATTATATAACTTTATTTTAAAATAATTAAGGCTATTTAACCACGGGTAAAAGTAAAATGCAAAGGCAGACAAAAATGAGAAGGGTGAGAACTTGTCACACAAAAAACCCCTAAAAAAAATTCAAAAATAATAATTAAAAAATTATAACTCAATATATATATATAAACCAAAATGTTTCCAACGTCATTCATGTTCCAAAAAAAAATCACGAAAAGACACAATGCCGAAAATGAATAAACAACACAGTGATAAATAAAAAAAAGCCACAATAGATCGCAAAATAGTAACACAGTGCCGGACAAAATATGAAACAATGTTGAGTAGTATAACACAATATCAAGAAAAAAAGACACAGTCAATGACGAAAATAAGCAAAAAACACAATGATAAACAAAAGGACACAATGATCTTTTCACTCAACATTGTGTCTTTTTCGAGTTTTTTTTAGAACGAGAAAGACGGTGGAAACATTTTTGTGTTTTTGCATTTTTTGTTTTTTTATTAAAATTTGAGTTATGATTTTTTTAATTAATTTTTCATTATCTTTAGGGGTTTTTTTTTTATTATTATTTTTTTTTGCTACAAATCCTTCTCATCCTTCTTATTTTTGTCCTCATTTATAGAATAACTTGACCCTTTAACCACTTCACATCAACTTAATAGAAAATATCTAATAGAGTTAGTCAATTGAACTCAACTGGTTAAAAATTGAAACTATGGTGACACAATGAATTGAAGGTTTGACAATTAAATTCAACGATCAAACCAAAAAAAACCAAAAACGAGCTTCACTCCATAAATATTTATCGTAGGAAGGTAGGTGAAGATTTGACACAATGTTTTTTTTATTGAGAGAGTGTCCTCTTTGTGCTTTGTAAAGGCAAATACTTGAATAAATAGCATACTTAAACAGACTTCTCAATTACTTATGATTTGTTTAATTATATTGGTTACACCGATGACATTACTTCAGTTTAATATTAGTGATGCCACAACAACTCCCGCTAATAAAGCAGTGTAAAGTAAAAAATAACAAATACTTTGCTATTTCTTCATTTTTTGCAAGTTAAGAAGAGACCTGTTGGGCTGGCCCAACCTCCAAGGCCCAAGTGTGATATCTGGATTGGAAAGAAACGAACACGTAACGTAACGGATAACATAAGGTAATAACAAATAAATCACGCATTTGAGCCTTAAATTTTGGGGGCCATTTAATATTGTTAGGCCGTTGGGTCGCATTTCCACCGCCCTGGTCTTGGCCGGTGAGCTTCTGCCCCATTTGGCCAGAGCTGCAAATCAACGAATTTGTACTCAGGTGGTTCCAAAATCTGATAAGTTGTTTACTATCATCATTGGGGTTTACATTCGATTAAAATCTTGTTTATAAGATCATTTGGGTCTACTAAATTTACAAAAGCGGTCAATTTTAGTTTGTTAAAATTAAATAGTGTGTCAATTGGAGTTGCTATTGTAAAACTTGTTCACTTACAATGAGTCCAAAAGCAAATATAAGGGTAGAACCCATGTTGGTTAGAGCCTAGTTGGACATGAACCCATTTTAGTTAAAGTTTATTTTGACCACAACGTATTTTTACCTGTTCTTGTTCCGCTTTTTTTACTGGACTTATTCAAAATTAAATATGATTAATCTATACGGTCTAGTCCAGTTTTATATGGTTGATTTTTGGTATAAACCATAAACCGATCAGTTCGCTACAATTTGAAATTTTTGAAACTGACTGACCAAAAGTTAAGACAAAACACAAACCGTGAAATCAAACCGATGATCGGTTTCGCGATTTTGAAAAGATCGGAACACCCCTAAGGCCCGTGGGTTTGCATTATGACCGACAATAGTATTTTCATCCCAAATAGTAACGATCAAAACATTTTTTTATTTAATACAGATGCATTAATTATCAAAACAGTAATGTACTCCAAATTATAAACAAGTTTTTTATTTTTTAAATATGATTATACTTTTGTTAAAGAGTAATCAGGAAAGTAGGAGAACAAAATAATTTAATTGTGATTTCACTTTTTTAGTGGAAAGAAATTTAACCGAAATTATTTAGTGGGATGCCTGGGTCCACCTGTGTTTAGGAAGAAAACCTCATAAGTTTGTAAGTAATATCATATAATTATTATCCTTTTTCATTCATCATAATCCATTTCAATTTATCAATAGTTATGTTCTTGGGTACCGATCAACACTCCACCTGCTCCCAACAACCGTCACAACATTGTTGTCGCTTTAAATTTACTGATATTCTGACAGCAACAAAAAACTTTGATGCATCGTTAGTAATTGGGAGTAGAGGTTTTGGGAAAGTTTACAAAGCAACGTAATCAATGGATCATGCATTGCCATTAAACGTTTGAATCCCACGTCAAATCAAGGGGAAAAGAGTTAGAGTTCCGGGCGGAAGTTAAAATGCTTTATATGTTGCGACACTGTAATATTGTGTCCTTGATTGGTTATTGTATTCATGAACAAGAGAAGATGCTTGTATATGAATATATTCCCAATGGAGCACTTGGCGCTCATCTCCACAAACTCCGTACCCCATGTTGGGTTTGTGAAAGCTTTGGGCTTAGGCTCAAATGTTGACAAGGAGAACAAGGGCCCGGGCCTGTTATTGTTTCTTGTTAGTTAAATATTTAACCCTAGTTTTATATCTATATATGCCCTGGCTATGTAATTGTAATATGTGCACCTAATCAATGAAATAACCTAGTTGCAGCCCGTGGACGTTGGTCCCACACTGGGACCGAACCACCTAAAATTCTTGTGTCGTGTTTATCGTTTATATTTTCTATTTACTGCGTGTATAATCGTGTGTGCTTGTTCGTGTGTTGTTCCGCTGCGCCACTTTGTTCCTAACAAGTAGTATCTGAGCTTTGGCTCGTTTAACACACGGTTGATTAGCATTGGTTATGATTTTGTGGAAGGTTTTGGTTCAAATCAGATCTGCGTTTAGGGTTCGATTTTGAGGGATAGAATTGTGAAGCTCTTGAGACCGTAGAGGTGATTTGGTTCGAAGGTCAGATTGTGTGTTAGAGGTTTGGCTACTATCGGCAGCCTTAAACAGACGAAATAGTTGTGCACGTCTCTTGAAGTTGTCGGTCGTTGTTGGAATCGCGGCTATGGTTGAAACTCGTCAAGGTCGGGAATCTGCTTGCTGAATAAGGAGCGGTCGGGAACGATCTCTTGTTTGTAGCTAGATTATGTGGCTGGAAATTGACGGGAATGAATTCTGAAATTGGTCTGTTTTCTGCGATGGAGATTAGATCTGGCATGAAGTTACGTGAAAGACAAAAGACAATTTTGACAAAAAGGAGTGCATGGACCAAATTAAACCTATGAGGAGCCGTAAGTTTTTTTTACTTGTTACGCATTGTTTAGTTAGTGTGGGCCTTTATGCCTAATTGGGCCGAGAAAGGAAATGGATTTTTTTTTCTTTTGGGCTAGCCAATGTTTGCTACAAATCAAGACTCAGGCCTTTATTCTTTTGGGTTTGGAATTATGTTCGAGTCCGAGTTTTGACGTTTATCATCAATCAAAAAATTTGAGAAACCAGGTTTTGTGATGTTTCAGCATTTCAGGTTTAGATTTGTCTACAAGAGATTAGTATGAGGTAACTGTTTATAATTTATTGTAAGTCCCATGATGAATCTTTCAATGTGATATCAATATACTTAACAGTTAGGCGGAAACTAACCACTAAGTTGATTCTATGTAAAACAACCAAGAACACACCAAAAACAATAAAGAAGCTTCAAAACACACGTATCTTATATGTCGGGTGCTTAAGCCCTTAATAACTTACACGGGTGAAAATTAAAATAACAATGAACGAACAACCCTAAACCATTAACATATGTTCTATATATATTCTACCATCTAAAGCCCAAACAAACTAAAGGCCCACCAAGATTAACAGATCTCGGTTTACAATCAAAAGCCCAAACTATCCAAAACTAAGCCCAAAACTACAAGCATAAACCACAATATACGACCCAACAACCTCCCCCTTGGTTTATTGCTTGACTTTAGCCTCTCAAAAAAATGTCAACCGGAACCGTTCAACATGCTTATATATCTTCACTTATGCCTTTCGGCGTATATACTGTGGCTTCTAAAGAGACACTTGGAAGTTGAGTGTCTTATTTAGGGCTGTTATTCCGGTAATAATAGCCCTGGCCGGTAATCCGGCACAAGTCGTGCTACTTCCCACAAGAAGTGGATAAACATGATCTTGATTATCATAAACAACAGCGAGTATTAGGATTGATTGACTCAGAAAAGTCAAACACGATGTATCTTTGGTAGAACCAACAAGTCCTCGGTCAAGGTATGACCGAGAATGCATCAAAATATCTTCAAAACTAAGATCTCTCTGATTGATCAAAAGAATCTGGTCAGTCCATGCCGAGAACTTCAGAGGATTATTCATCATCATCACACCACCAATCGCCATTGATGACCAAACCTGTAACTACAATCAATAACTAAACTAATAATCAGTAACTTCAATAGAAAACAAACAATCATTTTGAATAATGAATCAAGTAAATCCAATGATCACCGAAAACCCTTCAATCATATAAGATTTCTTTACCTTTCAAAGAAATCTACTTGAGAGCACAAAAGAGACAAGAATGGATGTATGGCGGCGGGTAGATGAAGGATTTGATGGTTATAATGAGAGAAGATTTTGGAAGATAATGGAAGTTGTGAGTTTCAAGAATGATCTATAAGTAGCAATTAGTGCCTTTTAAGCTATCTGGTCACATCAAACTTGGCCGAAAACATTTACTGACCGAAAACATCTGGCCGAGAACAATTTATTGAGAGCCGAGAACTCACAAGACTGAATTCACTGGGCCAAAATGATCTGGCAGAGAACTAGAAAATCCATTGGACCAAACTAAACATCCCGAGAACCAGACCCACTCACTCAGAAAAATAACCTCGATCAAAAATTTATTTCTTGAAGACACTTGTTTTAATATGAGTAAATATGAGGTAAAAACAAAAATTAAAATAAAAATAAACATAAAATAAAATAGAATGAAAACAAAATTAATTTATCTATCCATCCTTTAGAGTATTTAACATGTATTGTGATCAAATTTCAACAGTTTGAAAATGAGCAGCCCTTTTTTTCAGAAAAGATCCGAACATGAAATTATATTGATTAAGATACTTTCACAATGATCCATTTTTCAGCATTATTTTGACATAGTGAGAAGGTTGATGGCATGTATTTGGAACTTAGTATGACTTTCATTGCGCCAGTGATATGATTAGGTTCAATTAGGCATAAAGTTAATATGGGTCCCATGATGCCCCTTATCTCTTCTCAAAGTGTATTTGGCTTTCTCAAGATCACCCCAATTTGACTCCAACCCACTAGTACTTGATCAAAATTACTCTATACAAAATAAATTTTAGGCGTTAAGGTTGAACGTTGGACTTACATGCCATCCGGACTTACAAGCCTTACATTCAGGGTGTTTAGGACTTACTTGTATACCCCACCCCTATAGTTCCCTGGTGCCCCTTTAAGCCTTTAATAAAAAATATGATATAAAAAAATTTAAATTATTAAAAATAAATTATTAATTTTTTTTATTTTTTTTTTATTTTTTTTTGCGATCAAATCACTAACGGGCTCGTGTATGACTGGGTAATTACTTTTCTGCTTATCATTCGGAGAGATGCACCTAGAGACATGCACACATCTTCAAAATGACTCTCCACAGAAAGTTTAGCAAATTTAGTTTATCACTTCAAACTTTTACTTATCATAGAAAGCTACCATACACATCAATGACTAATCAAAAGTCTTTTTAGCTTAATAACTTCACACGTTAGGCACACGTAATCAATTTATCTATCATTTCTCAAAGGTTGGATCAATTTTCATTTGAAAATATGTTTAAGCTTCTAGTAAGCATTTGCTGAATATTAATATTACTTCCCAGATGATAACCCTGAAGAAAATTTTAAATTCAATCACCCTAGTCTCCAACAATTTTCAGGTAAATAGCTATCCCATGTGTCTACGAGTAGACGATAGGACCAAACACATAGGAGTATATGTCCCTCAAACCTAGGTGACCGACATAATTTTCAGTGAAGGAATCAAAATAGATTTTTTTTAATTAATTAAGCACGCACACACACTCTTTTTGTATTTTTGTGTTGTTCTCCCTCTAAATTTGTACAAACTTAACCTCAAAAATATTTATGTATAAATTTAACCTAAAAAAAATACTCAGTCTTCAAAACATAACATCTAAAGAAACCCTACAAGTACATTGAATCTGGTTGTTCCGACCGGTTTCGTAAATAGGCCCGTCACATTATTATCAGTGTGGACCTGTTCAAGATTAATTAACTTCCGGTCGTAACAATCACGAATAAAATGAATTTTAATATCTATGTGCTTGGTTTTAGAATGTTGGACCGGGTTTTTAACAATGGCAATCGCAGCGTCATTATCACCAAAAATAGGAGTATCAAGAAAGTCCAAACCGTAGTCCAGTAATTGATGTTGCATCCATATGACCTGAGAACAGTAGGCAAAAGTAGCAACATATTCAGCTTCAGCAGTACTTATGGACACCGTTTGTTGTTTCTTGCATTGCCACGAAATGAGCCGATCCCCCAAAAATTGACACCCCGCAGACGAAGATTTCCTTTCAATGTCATCACCTCCATAATTGCTGTCAGAAAAAGCATAAAGATCAAATTCTAAAGTCTTAGGATACCAAAGACCAAGCTTTGGTTGCCCCTTCAGATATCTAAAACTTCGTTTAACAGTAATTAAATGAGAAAGTTTAGGATTCGCCTGGAATCGAGCACACTGACACACTACAAACATTAGTCAGGGCGACTGGCAGTCAAATATATTAAGAGCCCGATCATCGACCGATAGTATGTTTGATCTATGGGTTTCCCATCAGGATCTGAGGAAAGAAGAGGTCTTTCGGCCATAGGAGTCGCCACACTTTTGGAGTCCTGAAACTCAAACTTTGTCAACATATCCTCGACGTACTTCCCTTTATATAGCAGAATGCCAGTCGAGCTTTGACGAACCTACAAACCCAGAAACATTGTCATCTCCCCCAATGAACTCATTTCAAATCTTTTCTTCAACACTTCCTCAAATTCAGAACACATGGCAGTGCTGGTAGAGCCGAAGATAATATCATTGACGTAAATCTGAGATCAGGTCCTTTCCAACAGTCTTTATAAACAGCGTCTGATCAATGGTTCCACGATTATACCTGTGCTCCAACAGATGAGCAGTTAACGTCGCATATCATGGTCGAGGAGCCTGATGAAGGCCGTAGAGAGCCTTATCCAACTTATAGACATATGACGGATGCTTGGAGTCCACTAAACCCGGTGGCTGATCCACATAGATTTCTTCCTTCACCTCACCATATAGAAACGTGGTCTTGACATCCATCTGATAGACCGTGAAACCCATGTACAATGCATATGCCAAGAAAATCCGAATAGCCTCAAGACAAGCCACTGGAGCATACACTTCAGTATAGTCTAAACCCTCCACCTGACGGAAACCATGAACCACAAGCCTTACCTTGTTTCGAAAAATGGCCCTAGTATCATCCGGCTTGTTGCAAAAAACCCATCTTGTGTCTAACGACTTCTTCCAAGCAAGTAACTCCACCAACCTCCAGACCTTGAGTTTCTCAAACTTATTTAGTTCCTCATGCATGGCATCAACCTAGCTTGGGTCTTGCAGAGCCATGTCGATAGACTTGGGCTCAATTTGTGAAATGAAGCAAGAATACAGACAATTGTTGATCGTTCCAGTCTGACTTCTGGTTGACACGCCAACTTCAATGGGACCAATGATACTTTCAATTGGGTGATCCCGTTGAATTCTTGAAGGAACAGAATGATCAGGAACAGAGCATTTTGCTGGCAGATTAGTTGGTTCTTCAAGAACCTCAGTGAGAGGGTTTCTCCACCCTGATGCAACGGTGCTGTGTGAGTACGAAGTACTGGCGATGTACTCGTTTGAAATGACATCGGGGAATAAAGTGCTACCAAAAACTTGTCGAATGGCACTCTCCCCCTCAACCGGTAAAGTCTCTTCAGTAGAAAGTTCCTGTGGCGACATAGTATCAATCGCGTTTTCTTCCAAGTTTTCAGATGATGGCTGAGTGGTTTCTAAGGATTCAGATGGTTCCACGTTCAACATAGGAGACTTTTGAACATCAGAGGAAGAATCTTCTTCATAATCGACCACAACAACATTTCCTTCTCTTTAATTATCTGAGTCAGTCACTAAAAACATATTGAATGGTTGGAAGAGCTTGTCGTAGTCAAATAACCAATCAGGCCCCACGCGGGCATGTGTTTCATTTTCTTCTAACCAACGCACATCATACGACTCGAAAATTTGTTTGGATGCCTTGTTGTAAACTCTATAGGCCGTCCGACTGGCATACCCAACAAAATAACAGTCATCAGCTTTGGCTTCGAATTTTGGAGTTGATTCAAGATTCAGCAAAGTACACGGACACCCAAAAGCTCGAAAATGTGCGACAGTGGGCTTGTGACCATAAACTATTTCATAGGGAGTTTTCATTTGAGAGTTGTTGATAAACACCCGATTTTGCACGTAACAGGCGGTGTTAATCGCTTCAGCCCAGAAGAAGAGTGGTAATTTTGAGTCACACAACATTGTTCTAGCTGCTTCGATCAGAGTGCGATTTCGTATTTCAACGACACCATTTTGCTGAGGAGTACGAGTAGAACTATACTGAAGAAGAATTCCCTTTTCAGCACAAAAATAGTTCAGTGTGGAATTCTTGAATTCCGTGCCATTGTCACAGCGAATTCCCTTGATCTTTAAATTCAATTGATTTTCCATAAGCACAACGAACTTCTTGATCAGGTCAGCTGTCTCACCCTTATTTGATAAGAAAAACACCTAGGTGAAGCGGGAGTAATCATCGGTGATGACCAGACAGTGATTACTATGGGATAGACTCAAGACATGTACTGGACCGAACAAGTCCATATGAAGCAGCTGAAAGACACTAGAAATGGAGTTTATCGGTTTTGGCTTGTGTGATTTCCGATGATGCTTTCCTAACGCGCAAGCCACACACTTCTCTATGGTCACGAAGTCTTTAACAGGTAACCCTCGCACAATGTTGTTCTTCGCAAGGCGGTTTAGGTTTTTCAAATTTGCATGGCCAAGACGACGATGCCACAACATGGCATTGTGTTCCGACACTTTAGAGAACAGGCATGTAATTTCTTCAGGAATGTTCTTGTTCATATTGATCAAGTAGGCATTATCTTTCCTCTGAGAACTAACCAGTATCCGCTTTAGAATTAAGCATTCATTGTTGGTGAAATGAGTTGAAATTTCCTTATCACAAATCTGCGACACACTGAGCAGAATGTGCTTCAACTTTGGAACATAGTTAACGTTTTCAAATTTCAGAACACCATTACTCACAGTACCCTTTTGAGTAATCTTCCCTTTTTCTCCTCCCGCAAATGAGACATATCCGTCGTTAAAGATTTGAATGTCACTCAGCTGAGTTATGTCTCCCGTCATGTGCCTGGAACAACCACTATCAACAAACCATGGTCTGATAATATGCTTCCATAGCTGTTCCTCCACAGAGTGCGAGATCAGTTAGTTTTGGGTACCCAGTCCATAATAATCCTGGGTAAGCCTGACTTAGTTAGATGTGTTACGGGCTGCCATGTCATATCATCATTGTTGACAAACATGGAGTTATGTGATGATACGGACTTTATTACCGGGGACTTTGGCAACATCATGTATTTTAGCTTTAAAACCTTTTGATTTATGCAGGTGGTTGACTTGGTCTATGGTCTACGGATAGAAGACACGTTTGACTTTACCCTGTTTGTTTTTCTCGACCCATACACCCATTTTGGTCTAGGAACCGAGAACGTGTTTTCTTTCCGCTTCTGGGTCACAATGGGCTTGGTCTGACGAAAGCTTGACCTGTCAGCCTTGATTCTTCTCCCATTACTTTCAAAGTGCCTTGTCTCATGATGCCTTAATTTATTTGAATGAAAATTTTTGTAAGCATTATGAGACATGGTTCTCTGATTGCTTCTATAATATGGGATGTACGGGAGACGAGAGCAATTTCTAGCAATGTGACCGGGAATGCCATAGTTGAAACAAGTTTGTTTCTTAACATAAAATTCATTGTGGCCGATTCCCGGTCTCGCTTTGTTGTGTAAGCTTGTTTTACCATTTTGGATTTATCATTAAGAGTTTTACATTTAATATCACAAACCCTTTTCTTTCACAACCTTTGGTGACGAATGTTATATTTTTGTTTTTAATTTCACCACTTTTATTTAAGGACAGATCACTGCCTTTTGAAGTTCTAGAAAACGAAACTGAACGATTGTTTTTGCTCTTCAAAACAGAGCCCACACACACATTAGTAGCATTGTTATTCAAAACAGACAAAATAGGCAATTCAAAGAAATAGATGAGTCAACGAGTGATTCATCATCTTCCTCAGTCTAGTCCTCAATTATAACTTCATCCGCACACGAACTAGACACAGTAGAATCGTTCACCCCTGAGGTTGATTCAGTTGCTGAATCTGTATCAACCTTACCAGTTGCAGTTGGCTTGCCATACTGCATAAGTTTCTCCTTTTCTTCCTCTTCCTTCGTAAGGGGAAGACTTGAGTAGTTATTATTATAAGGGGGGTGGTACCATGTTATAGCCTATACCTACACCCTTATGTTGTTTCCATTTTAACTGTTTCTCTATCATTGACTCAACAACAGCACTAGAGACATCAAATTTTTTGAAATTGAATTCAGCATTTTCAAATTTATTCGTTAGTTTGACTATCTCCAGTATAGATGCTTCTAACTCGGCGGTTAGTTCAGCTATTTTGGTTTTGGCATCTAGATGGTGACAGCACTTTATGCTAAAATCTGATTGAAGTTTAGAGAAATCTTGTTTTTGTGCCTCTAGTTTATCGTTTAAAGTTTTTTCTAGTTTCTTTAGTGTTGAGTTTTCATGTTTGGTATTTTCAATTTGTCTTATTAGATTACTATTATGTATTTTGTACAGGCCTACCTTATCAATGCAAGATTGAGAACAAAGTACAGTACTTACCTCAGTAGGTTTGGTGGAGGTGAAGGCCATAAACGCATGCTGAAGTTCCATCACCTGCTCTTCAGCCTGATTCTCCTCTTCATCAGCATCCATCTCAACGAAATTTGCAACTACATTACTCAAGCTCAGTGCTGCCATCTAATCCTCCTAGGAGAAGTTCTGAGCCACTAGACCCCGCTTACCAGTACTCGAACTAGTCACATTCTCTTCTTTATCACTACTCACCGGAACCATCGCTTTCTCTATTTCCTTCTTTAACCGGGTTTGTGCATTCACGAGCAAAATGACCCGGCTCATGACAATTGTAGCACCTTAGAGAATTCTTGTTGAAACCCACTTTCTGAGTTGCAGGCACATTCCAATTGTTCCTGCCTGTTCTTTTGGTGAACTTCTTGGCCCTGAACATAGCCATGGCAATTTGCCATGAAATATCCATCTCTTCCACATCATCAGGATGTATCTGATCCAACTCAGTAGCTACCACTGGTTGCACTAAGTCTCCAGCAAGAAAAGCATTATAGTAGTTCATAAAACATGCTATTAGGGCTATGTTCTCTTGAGTCTCCTTTGAAATAATGGGAGTTTGAGTGTGAGACTGGCTGGAGGTGGCCATAGAGGCCTGTGATTTCGGTGCAGTAGTTTGTTGCGGAAAGAAAATAGGGGTAGCTGGTGTAGAATGAGGATAGGATTGACTTTGTGAAGATCTAAACATGGAAAAGTCTGTTAAGGCTGGTGTAGTTGAGGTGGCTGACTCTTGAACAGAGAGAAGTTCTCTTGAGAGACCAATGCATTATTTGCTAGAGTGCCATAACCTGCAGTGTTGTAAGTACTAGCATGATTAATAGCACGTTGCTTGTCATCCATGTCACAAGCCTTGATGATAGCCATAACCTCTGACATAGTCAATTTGGACAGATCCTTGGTCTTCTTAATGACAGCCACATTCAAGTCCTAGCTCTAAGGCAGTGAGTTAACCAGCTTGTTGTTGATCTCGGCAGAAGTGAGATTTATATTTGCAGATCTAATCTCCATGATCAACGAGATGAACTGGTGAAGCTGTTTCTCCAAAGATTCTCCTCACATGATTGAACATGTTAAACTGTTGTCTTGGGAGATCTTGCCTAATTCACCTCATGTCCTCATTTCCTTCAAACAATTCAATGAGAGCTTCCCAAAGTCCTTTGGTAGAGTTCAACTCTCTAAATCCCAAGGCAATTTCTGGTGAAAGTGCCATGGTCAAGGTAGCTAAAGCCTTCTCATCTTCCTCAACAAGGTCAAAGTCAGCATTAGTATACAACTCAACTGGCTTTGTCTCAATTTCTTCAGAGCCTTCTCTTTGATAAGTGATAACCTGAGGACCTCTGATTATGCTTCTCCACATTTTCGCATCCTCCGCTTTCACATACTTCTCAAACCTAAACTCCACTCAGCAAACCCGTCTGATGTCAATAAGCGAGGCACACGAGTAGTAGTTCCCATGATGGAATCAAGCTCTTGATGGAGTGTTGCATTTGAAGACGTACTGACACCTGATTGATCCATAGTATCTTTGACCGAGAACTGAACGGAAGGACCCAAAACTACAGATTTCGCCCGAGAACACCGGAGTGTTGACCGAGAACTGTCAATAGTATCCGAAGACACACGAAGTTGCCCGAGAACGATGAAATCACCCCGAAAACTTGTAAATCTTCCCGAAAACCTTGAATGCTGCCTGTGAATCTTGAAATCTTCCCAAGAACTCCAAAATCAACCAGGGAACTAAGGATAGTTCAAGATATGGTAAATCTTGAATATTTAACTAAATCTCGAGAATGATGGGATTTAAATTGAATGTGAGATATACCAGAATTTACTACAAACACAGCTTCACCAGCCGAAAAACACGAAGAACACCCTTCTTCGAGATCCAGAAACCTTCAACACAATGATCCTTCTTAGATCAATGTCAGAATCCTTGATATCACCAATAACCGAGCCTAGAATAGGTCTATAGTCGCTAATACCAATTGTAAGTCACGTGATGGATCTTTCAATGTGATATAAATATACTTAACAGTTATGCGGAAACTAACCACTAAGTTGATTCTATGTAAAACAACCAAGAACACACCAAAAAAAATAAAGAAGCTTCAAAACACATGTATCTTATACGTCGGGTGCTTAAGCCTTTAATAACTTACAAGGGTGAAAATTAAAATAACAATGAACGAACAACCCTAAACCATTAACATATATTCTATATATATTCTACCATCTAAGCCCAAACAAACTAAAGGCCCATCGAGATCAACAGATCTCGGTTTACAATCAAAAGCCCAAACTATCCAAAACTAAGCCCAAAACTACAAGCATAAACCACAAAATACGACCCAACATTTATTTTTCAGTTACTTGATTTATCTTTTATTGTAGGAACAAATCGGTGTAATTTGACAGTGTTCGGTAGAGCAGCCGTCAAGTTCAGACCCGTGCCATTAATGTGTGTGTTCACTATTTCCGTTTTGTTCTTGTTTGTTATTGTTATAACTAAAGACAAGATGGTTATGATCAGAAAGTTTGACGGGTTGGATTTCGGTTGATTAGTTTATCATGGGAAGTTGGATGTGGTAGGGGTAAATAGAACTAGTGGGTGCGCTGATGATGACATAAGTGGAAAAAAAAAGTTAGCGACAAGTCATGTGATCTATTGCTCGTTTGGATGATATTTCGGTTAGGGTTTGTGTTAACGGATCGTGTGTACGATCATAGAATCTGGTACTGCTTGCATTCTGTTGAAAGCTTAACTGCTGTTATAACCGTTTGCCTATTCTGGACTGTGAAGTTATTATTGTTCGGTAGTGATCAGTGGTTTGACATTTGAGGGAGATCTTTTTGATTGGTATTGGGTGAAGGTTTTTGCTAGGGAAGTACGAGTGGAAATTAGACTCATGAGTGTTGTTTTGGCATTGGTTGGGATAACAGAGACAGTGGGAGCTAGGCATAGTTTGACTTAGTGGGGTTGCATGAAGGTGCGGGGAATTCTTTAGAGTCGATGTCCATAAATGATAAATTCTACTACTGAGAATGTGTCAGTGGTGATGCATTGGGACTCAGTGGAACGCAGTGAAGACTCTTGTGCTTGAGATTCTGTTTTGCTTCATTTTCTTGTTACATACTTCAATGAAGCATCGGTGAATCTATTATTGAAGATCTTTTTGGAGTTGTAAAAGTCTTGGCTCGCTACCTCAGGTAGAGCTAAGTGGGTTCATAATGCAAGCATGAATCCTGGAGCCACAAGGATGTCAGCTTGAACATATTCGGAGGTTTAAACTTTGACGGGGATTTGGTAACAGTGGGCGCACGGGGGTGCTTAGGTACAGTTACACAGTGGCGTTGGGTTTTGAGACCGGAATTCCGAATGGAAATTCTTTTCTTGGTGCTTACTGTATTAGGAGAGTGTTCTTTCTTCTAGAAGTCTCTGGAGCCGGTTATGCGAGTAAGTTGGTGCCGGTTGAGATTTAAGATGAGTCATTGGCTAGTTTTGCCATGACTGGGTCTGTGAAGACCGTATTGGAGCTGGGGGTGCTTCACTATGCCTTTCGAGAAACTAATGCAACGGCTGGCCGCTGTAACTAGGTGGATTGGATTGTTGAAATCTTAGATTGTTCATGGAAAACTAAAGGCTTGGAAAACTTCCGTTGTTGAAGTTTTAGTTTGTTCTTAGAAGTGGAGGTTTGATGGATTTATGTTATTAAAGTTTACTAGAATTACTAGGTACATGGTTTTGTTTGGGTAGCTATTGTGGTTCGTGCAAAGCCTTCAACTGGGTAATTGTTGGGTTTGTGAAGGCTTTGGGCTTAGGCTCAAATGGTTACAAGGAGAACAAGGGCTCGGGCCCATTATGGTTTCTTATTATTTAAACCTTTAACCCTAGTTTTTATATATATGTGCCCTCGCTATGTAATTGTAATCTGTGCACCTAATCAATGAAATAACCTAATTGCAGCCTGTGGATATAGGTCCCATGCTGGGACCGAACCAAGTAAAATTCTTGTGTCGTGTTTATCGTTTATATTTTCTATTTACTACATGTATACTCGTGTGTGCCTGTTCGTGTGTTGTTCCGCTGCGCCGCTTTGTTCCTAACACCCACCTTTCTTGGCTTCAGTGACTCAAGATCTGCATAGATGCAGGTTGTGGGTTACGCTACCTACACCATGAAACCAGATTGGACTACGGCGTTATACACCGCGATTGTAGGTCCCAATGGGGTCGGATCTAACAACGTGTCTTGGATCAACCAAACTTGGTGCTAGCGGAATATCACACCATGCTACCTTTGGTCTCGGATCTATGAGAGTTATTTCGGTTTTCTAAAGTGAGAGTGAGAGAGAGAGAGAGATATAGTGAGAAAGATTGAACAAAAGCTTATGTTCTCATGGCATGCTTCCTATTTTATAGGAAACATGCATGAGAATGATATCTTCATTTCGTAATGCCCAATGCGATTCTTTACAAGGCCTAGGTCCCAAATATAACTAAATCACTAATACAAAGCCCAATACATACATTCCAATACAAAAGACTTAATATAAACAAAACGGTGCCTAAAAATCTCCCTCTAGCCTTTAGTATTGGAAGCCGTCCGTATCGTAATCCAGAATGCCTTCCTCAGATAGTGGAATCTAAACAAGTCTCTTGAAAAACTTGTTGAAAGTATCAACTATCCAGTTTGTGTTTTGATGGCTAATGTCTTCAACCGTGGGCATGGGTGAGTTGTAGAGCTTTAAGATATCTTCCTTGTTGAGTCCCATTAGCTCGTGCTCGTCAAATACACGAAGGTCATGCATATTCTTGCAATGGATAACAGCTTCGTCTGTTGTGTTGTTGAGCTCCCAACAAATGAACTCTCGAAAAAGGTTTGGAGTATATGGTTCTCTATGATAGACGAAAACACTGTCTTTGGGAGCCCCATATCTCCACATCACTCTTGGTTTTCAGGTAGCTGGGTCGATCTCTCTTGGGTTCTTGAACTTTCTGCCCTTATTGACTTCAAAATCTATATATCCCGCCTTTGCTTGATGTTTCAGATGACGCGTGACCCAGCCGTCCAGATTCTCGTCACAGTCACCACCTCCTACCACTTTTCTAAGGTAGTTGATGTCAATTTCTGGCAGTGAGTGTAGTTCTTTATGGGTGAGGTAGATGAGGTCTCCGCTTACTCTTCGAATGGCCCAACAGCTATTTTCTCTGTCGTATCTGGCGTATACGATCAGAGAATCATCATGGTACGAGTAGTTGAGAGAGCGGGAACTGGCATGACTCGTCACGTAGTGTGTCTTCCTTTTCTTCTTCTTTGGTGCATGTGACGAGTCTGCAGCTGGAGCAACCACTGGATCAACTTCAGGAGCTGATGAAGCTTTTACTTGTACAGGAGGCATGTCTGGATTTGGCGAGTAGTTGATATTATCATCATCTTCAACCTCCTTTGCCTGAGTGGATATCACTGGTTCTAGTGTTTTCCCAGCCTCGATGAATGCATCTATCACTCCTGCAACTGTACTTGCATTATCAAACAATTCTTTATATAAACATTGGATACTCGCGTTGTCCTATCTAACTTTGTCGGCAGCCATGTGTGCGGCGGGGTCATCATGAGATTTTTGTTCATGTGGAGGTGATTGAGTGTGACCTCCACCTCCACCTGCCGCACCGACTCCACCATTTCCACCATCTCCTCCATCATTGTCACCATCATCGTCATCGAAACTGTCGTGGATGTTGTCATCCACATCTTCATCGTCTTCGTCATCCTCATCATCACTCTCATCATTACTTTGATCATCTTCTTCTTCCTTTTCATCACCACCATGAACACCACCAGCTTGAGGTTGAGGATGTTCGACATGTGCAAGCCCCAAGCTGGTTCCAACAGTACTTCCTTCTTGGCCGACCTGTGGTGCAATCCAACCCACAGTCGCCTCATCTTTAGATCCAACAACCTGTTCAGCTCGCAAGGCCACGCTTGGACCTACGGTAGGTTGTGGTCCACCTATCCCCGATGTTTTCCCAGTTTTCCTCCAGCTTCCAAATACAGAATCAAGTCTGTCCTCCAGAGCATGGAAATCATCATCACATATACCCATTAGATCTGAGGCAGTTTGATACTTGCTCACCAACTCCTCATTTGTCTTCAACTATAGCTCATTCAGATGATCTTGGGCAGCAATCTTAGCTCAGATAGCCTCAATCTCGGTTCTGAATTGTGTGTTTTTAGCAATGAGTGTACCGAGAGAGGAGGATAATGCTAACTATCCCTTGAGCATAGATACCCTAGAGTTGGTATCCTCCTTTTCAATATCCCACTTAGTTGTGGCATCATCAATCCTTTTGAACAGCCTTTCTTCCAGAATATGAGCTGCTGGTAGGTTTCTTTCCAGAGTTTCTACCCGATCAGCTACTTTTAAGCACTCAGCTCTCTGAGAGGTATTTCCCAATGCTTCATTGTTGACGAGTTCCTGTTGATGAGTGATATGTGTCTGTAGTTGGTTGATCCAAGACCTTTGATTATCAATCAAGGCATAGTGTAATTCCCGTTGCTCCTCTAGGATCTCAACACGTGTTACCAACTTAGCTTTCTTTTTGGCGACCTCAAGCTCCTTCTTTTTCTGAGTCTTAATATATTCAAGCAACACACGCTCTCGTTGAGCCCTTTTGGCGTTTGATTCCTCCAGTACGATGATCCTATCGAGGATAGGATCAGCGTATACCGGAGGTGTCAAGGACTTACCTTTGGCTCTTGGTTTGGGTGAGAGGATTGTGGATGGTGGAGTGTTGGATAGGATGGGCGGTGAGGTTGATTGGAGGGCTAGGGTGATGGATTGGGTAGGTAGTGGTGAAGTTGTAAAGGTGGGTGGTGTTGAGAATTGAGGTGTGGTGGCTTCAGGTTGAGTGGTGGATGATGTTGGTTGTGTTGGTGGTGAGGAGATGAATGTTTGGGTCCATAAGCTGGTGGATTTGATTAGTGAGCTAAAGATGGATGAAGTGAATGGGGAGGCTGGTAAGGGTTCGGTTGGCTTTGGTTGTTTGGGTGGTGTGGTGGTTTGAGGTTGTTGTTGGGTGGGGAGGGTGGTAGTTGTCCTAAGAAGGTGGAAATTGGTTGGTCTTGCGGTGAGGGTTCAGGAGATTTGTCCGGTGAGTCATGTAACATGGTTTTGGTTGGTTTGGCTTTGGCTTTAATTCTAGTTTTAGGTTTCTTGTAAACGGGAATCTTAGTCTTGGCTACGCTTAGATCTTCTAGGGTTTTAGCTAAGGTTTTGGGTGATGCAATATGTGGGTCAAGTGTAGAGGAAGGTTTACCTTTACTAGAAAGCTTGACAATGAGTTTTGAAGACTTTTTGGAGTCTCCAACCCTCTTCAACCGCTTCTAGGGCTGCTGCTGCTCTTCTTCCTCTTCTTCAGCCTCCTTAGCTTCACTAGAAGTACCACCAACAGAAGGCTTGTCGGCAGCCTTACGCTTCAAATCATGTTTTGCCTTAGTTCTATCTTCAGGCTCCTCCTCAGATAAATCAACCTCTTCAGCCTCTGCCTCTGCCTCAGCCCCAGAACCAGCTATCTCCCCACTCTCCTCCTCAGACTCTTCTACAGCAGCCTCTATCTCCGCAAACAATCTAAACTTCGTTCCTGGTCTCTCCCCTTGATAAACATAACCCTTCCCTTTCGTGCTCATATAAGCCCAAAAACTGTTTGCCTGATCATATTTACATGGTAAGGCTCTGGCGGTATCTTCTTACCCTTCTTCTTCTTTGTAGGCTTATGTGGCGGTCTGGGTACATTGGGGATCAAGTCATCCAATAACAGCTGAACAAAACGTGGATACATTAGCCATGCTGCCTCTGTAGTCACGTTCGCCAGCATGCACAAGAATAACATCCGGGAATAATTGAACTCTTCCCGGTATGTTAGTGCGTACATGATGCGTACCCAGTCTGCTCTCATGCTATCAAATCCAACTCTTAAATCCAACAAGCTGTGAATCATCACATGGAACAGGAATCTCCAATAAGGCGGGAGATGCTTCTTCTCCAAACTCTTCCATTCTGTATCATAACCCATATCTGTTACAAACCCACTGAGCTTGGCCTTGTCCCCTTTCTCAAACAGATAATGTGGTTCATCCTTAATCTTCAAGGCTCGCCTCATGTCTCCCTCCTTAATCTTTAATGCCTTTCCAGCCACCTTGGTGTTAATTGATAGTGAGTCATCTGCTGGTGTGGCATTTGCCCGGAATTCTGTAACCCACTTTGTGTAGATGACAGGATGATAGGGTTAGCAGAAATAACATACTCCAGGGGTGACTGCCTTAGCCCTTTGATCATTGAAGTGAACACCTTTTCTTTTCTGTCTTTCGGCTCCTCGAGAGGACAGAACAGATTATGCAACTTAAATCAAACATTATGATCATTAGAATCATCAATGATAACTTAACTAAATAAAAGATAAGTTATATACAAATGTTAAGTATATACCAAGTGTTTTAAATAGGTATATATACATACATATCTTGATTAGTTATACAATTTGTTTTAATATGTTAATAAGTTGATTTTAATTTGTTAATAAGTTAATAAGTCCAGAATATATTGTTTTCATATGTCCACACTGGTCCTTAGAGTCAAAATAGTCTGTATATTTCAAAACAGTCTAGTAGTAGCCCATTTTCAACTTTCTAAAAAATTTTGCTAAGTGTGAGAATTTCGCATGGACCCTTATTCGCATCGCATGGTTGTGCGAAGCGAATAAGATTTCCTATTCGCTTCGCATAAACCATGCGAAGCAAACAAGAGATATGGTTCGCCTTGCATGGTTGTGAGAAGCGAATAAGATTTCATATTCGCTTCGCATGAGCCATGCGAAGCGAACTACAGATAGCATTCGCATTGCATGGTTGTGCGAAGCGAATAAGAAATATAATTCACATCGCATGGTTGTGCGAAACAAATTAGATTTCCCATTCGCTTCGCATGAACCATGAGAAGCGAATACTTTCCTTTGCGAAATTTCCCTTTTGCGAAAAATGTTCGCTTATCCCATTTTTGTTCCTTTTGCTTTCCAACTAGTCGCCTAGACACGAATTGAAGATCTGGAGATTTTTAGATCATATCGCTTTCATATACACCTTCAAACGGACCCAAATAATTCCGAAAAACCCTAGATCTACAAACTGTTCAAACCAAAACCTAAAACTAAGATCCAGCGATGATTTTCATGATCTAAAATCCAAAAAAACAGTCATGAGACATAATAATTTCAACACACTTGAAGATCTACCAACTAGATCTAGCCGACGGTTCATATGAATCGTCGCTTAGATATGAAGAAACCCAGTAAGAAATGGATGAAGATGAAGTGATTATGATGATATATTGGAGGAGTGGGTTACATAGTTGTGATCAATTAGTAATTTTAAGGCTAGATCGATTGTAGTTCTTGAAAGAAATTAGGGTTTGGGTTGAAGACGGTGAGAGAGAGAGAGAGAGAGAGAGAGAGAGAGAGAGAGAGTAAGTTGGTAAAGTGAATAGTGAATGATATTTTGAGTGGCCCTTATATATAGGGTCAGCCTATCTCGCAATAAGGTCAAAACATCACGAGTATTCACCGAAAATATGCTCTCAGTCCTCGGTCTTTTAAAATGTTTACAAACTCAAACCGGAAAAACATTTACTCACCGAATCCAAGCACTTGTTTGTTTTTCTAGTAAAACTCAAACAGGAAAAATATTTGTATCTTTATTTTAAAAGTAAACTATTAAAAGAAAGATACAAATAAAATAAAAAAAATTAAAATAAAATTAAAATTTAAAAATAAAACATAAAATATTAAAATATTTTAAGAAAATAAAAATAAAAAACATAACAAAAACAAGAAATAAAATTAAGATTTAAGTTAAATTAATATTATAAAGTTAATTTACATAATTCTTTTCATTGATTTGGTTAATCAATTTGTTAAGAATGATCGCAACATGGAATCATACTGATTTGCAAAGTCCTAGATCGCGTTTCTATTTTGATGTTATTGTGACACAAGTTCATCATCGATTGTAGATATTGTCCATTTGTTTAACTTGACAAGTGTTTTATTGATGCCGCCGTGATACATTTGAAGTTCAATTAGGCAAGGTGCTTGTGTGTTCCCCACTTAATCAAAAAAGTTGCTGATTCCATCATATCTCAGGCCTAGTTTGTGTTGACATATCATCTTAACTTGACTTAAACCTTTCTTATTTGATCACAGTACTCTTATTAACATACTTGACACTTTATTTTTGTACACTTGACTCAATCTAGAAAGATTAAATAAAGCAGAAGTTCAGGGCCTTAACAATCAGGTCGGATAATACCATATTATCACGCAGAGAAAGTACAAGGCTTGAACAAAAGAAAGAAAATAAAACAAAGCAGAAGATTCAGGGCCTTAACAATCAGATCTTGTATGACTACAAACGTAGAAAGTCCAAGGCTTGAATCAATTATAAATGAAGAAATAAAGCAGAAGTTAAAATTCCTAGGACTGACTCTTTTTCATGAATTTTCTTGACTCTTTTTGTTCTTCTTTCTTTTTCTTTTCCTTTCTTTTCTTGACTCTTTTCTTGACTCAATAAAAATTAAAATTGACACTTATTTTTATAAGACAACTGTGATCTGGTAAAGAGAGGCTTGGGTATAACATGTGTAACCACATTTCTACCTTCATAGATATGACTTTAACGGAATCATGCAACCGCATCATAAACGTATAGCCACTAGTACCGGCAAGAATTTAGGTTTATATCACCCGACACTTACTTGTTTGTCAAGCCTGTCTACACATCTATGAGTGATCTTGTAGACTTTTGATCTACTCTTTTCATGCGCTAGGATCATTACATACCAATGTACTATCATTTTCCATTGGTTGGATCAAATTCTTAATTGAAAATTTTAAATATCCGACTCCCTCTAAGCAGGAGCTCCCTCTAAGTGGGATACTTCTTTTAGAATTTTCTTAAGCATTTTCTTAAATAGGAGTAAAGATGAAATTAATATTATATATTAATATTATTTACGCTAGTATTTTTGATAAGTCAAGTGACTCGATTTTGTTTTTCTTAAAGTAAATTTAAAATATTTTTGGTGAGTTAAAGTTAACTCATTTTCTCCCTCTAAAATTATGACATATTTTTAAAATATTTACAATTTTAAAATAAAAGATAAAAATTTATTCAAAAGAAATCATGCCCAGAGATTCAAAGAGATATAAAAATCGGGCACGACTGAAAGCTTTTGTAAAGAGATCTGCAAAGCTAAAATCTGACTAGACTCGTTGAATATTGACAAGCTTATGATCAAAACAATCACGAATAAAGTGTATTCGGATGTCGATGTGTTTTGTCTTAGAGTGTTGGACTAGGTTTTTAACAATCGCAACGGCAACCTCATTATCACATTTGATCATGGTATTATAGAAATTCAAACCGTAATCCAGCAGCTGATGCTGGATCCAAATGACTTGGGAACAGCAATTGGATGCAGCTATGTACTTGGCTTCAGCAGTTGAAGTGGACACGGTGACTTGCTTCTTGCACTACCACGAAATCAACCTGTCACCTAGAAATTGGCATCCTCCTGATGTTGACTTTCGGTCTAAATTGCATCCCCCATAATCACTGTCAGTGAAAGCATGAAGCTCCATAGGAGACTCTTTTGGATACCAGAATCCCAATCGAGTTCTTCCCTTAAGGTATCTGAAAATACGTTTGACAGCGGTCATGTGAGATTCTTTTGGATTAGATTGGTATCTGGCACACTGACAAACAGGGAATATGATGTCTGGTCTGCTTACAGTGAGATACATTAGTGAGCCAATCATTGACCTATGAAGGTGTTGATCGACTGGCTTTCCCGATGGATCAGGAGCGAGAATAAGTCATGTAGCGATTGATGTCATAAACGCAGATGAATCCATGAACCCGAACTTTTGAACAATGTCGTGAACGTACTTCTCCTGATGAATCAAAGTCCCGTCCGTCCTCTGTTCAAATTGTAGGAAGAAAGTCATTTCTCCCAAAGAACTCATCTCAAATCTCTTTTGCATGACCTCAGAAAACTCCTTGCATAGATATTCATTCGGAGACCCGAAGATGATGTCGTCAACATACACTTGGACCAGAATCAAATCACCTCGAACCTTCTTGACAAGGAGTGTTTGATCAACAATACCTCTTTTGTACCCATTCTTCACCAAATGGTCAGCCAGAGTGGCATACCAGGCACGGGGTGCGTGGTGAACACCATAAAGTGCCTTGTCAAGACGATACACATGATCTGGATGATCCGGATCCTCAAAACCTGGAGGTTGGCTGACGTAAATTTCCTCTTTCACCTTTTTGTACAAGAAAGCTGTCTTTTTGTCCATTTGATATACTTTGAAGTTCATGTACGAGGCATAGGCCAAAAAGATACGAATTGCCTCTAATCTGGCCACAGATGCATAAACCTCATCATAATCAAGACCCTCACACTGCCAAAAGCCTTGTACAACAAGTTGGGCTTTGTTTCTAATGATTACCACCTTTTCATCTTTCTTATTCCGGAACACCCACTTTGTTCAGATCGGCTTCTTAATTTCTAGTTTCTTGACCAGTCTTCAAACATTTAGCTTCTTGAACTGCAACAGTTCCTCTTGCATGGCTTCTACCCAAGAATTTTCCTTTAATGCAACTCTGTAGTCTTTAGGTTCATCCTGAGAAATAAAACAAGCAAAGAGACATCTGTTAATGTTACCAGAGGTGCTACGTGTTTGAATACCGGCCGATGGATCTCCAATAATGTTCTCAGTCGGATGACTTCTGTGAATCGGCAGTTAAGGAATTTGTTCAACATGCTCAACTGGAGTTGCCGCAATCTCAATGGATAAGCTCTCTATGGGATGAAAAACAGTTTACACATTGACAGGAGCATTTGGTTCAGGATTATTTGCATCTTCTGGTTGATCGACCATATGTTATTGATCAATGGGACCATCCCATAGGTTCTCATAAAAAGGCACAACAATGGCTGGAACTGGTGTGGTGTTGGTGTTGTCAGAAGCTTCATTCTGAACATTTTTTTGCATTTGTCTCCTCGGCAAAACCTTGAATTTCTTCTTGAGAGGGAGGCGTGGGAATGGACTCTAGGTTCAGCCAGAGGATTCGCTGTATGGTCAGTCTGGTCATTCTCCAAGTTGTCAGCTGACACATATGAATCGGTATCTGAATCTGAAGTGTCACACCCCAACCTAAGGCGGAAATGCCGGGGCGTGCTCCGATTACTCACAGCTCGAAGATACTATCATATAAAGAATGTGACAATATCTAATTAATTATTTATATTGAAAGAATACACACAATATCCAAATATAGCAAACAATATAAGTACATGAATGTAAGCTCAAATAATGTTTTCTTGTTTATATTCTAAGGTCTTGTCTACGTGTCCAAACTTCAATCTTTAATACAAGCCACCTGCATATGCGTAGAAAATGGAGTTTTGTCAACATGAAGTTGAGTGAGAATATCACCAGTTTTGACACAACAATATAAATAAGCATAACGTGATAAGTGCGGTAAATATAATCAAACCATAAACAAGTATGTAGACAGTTGCCAAGTGAATCGGGCGTTGGTCACTAGCAGGAACACCCACTATACGATTGAATGAATAGTAATCCCAAAATACAAATGAATGAATAGTAACACATCTAACGAAAGAATGAATAGTAATACAAATAAGCAAGTAGCACGTATGTTTGATTAAGTCACTCACAATTACACGTATGCATTTGTTTGAATATATATATATATATATATATATATATATATATATATATATATATAGTATGAAATACGGAAAAGTACGCATATGTCCCCAAAACGTTTAGAAAAGTTGGTAAAGAAGGGAATGACAAAACTCACCTGATTAAATAAGCCAAACAGGAATGAATACAACAAGAATGCGATAATCACGCTCTTCGGGAATTACTGACAAGAATCCTAATTACAATAATTACGGGAATAAATATGAATCCAACAACGAATCTAGAACTAGATAGAGATTCTAGAATTGTTGATCAAGTGTATTCTTGCGAAACTTAAATATTACTTAGACTTATTATCAATTTTATTTATTAATTTTATAATAAATAGCATATCTTTAATAAATCTATAATTATAAACAAAATACTTAAATAACTAAGTATTCAGAATTTTCAATAGATTATATAGAAAGGTTTGCTTTAAATAATTATTTTAAAACAAAATACATTTAATATATTTATATATATATTCATCATTAGAAGAGATTTCTATTTAAATATATATTGTAAATAATAAAGAATAATTAATAAATATTAATATTCATATAAAATTTGATCTTTTATAATTACTTATACTTTTAATACGGTAACTAACAAGATTATAATAAATATATATTTTAGTTAAAAAAAATAATCTTATTAAAATTAATTTTTATACTTAATATATATTCATATATAGTTTTTAACGTGGTTTGTAAATCAACTAGTTTAAACATTTAAATATATAATTATCATAAAATTTATATTTTAGAATCTTTAACGAAACCTAATAGTAAAAAAAATATAATTAATACGTCTAACACGTTTAATACATTTATTATAGTTTTGTGTAAAAAGAATAATATATATATATATATATATATATATATATATATATATATATATGAAAACTTGTAATGAGATTATTTGACAAGAAACGACTCAATGATGTCGGTTTAAATAAATAACTTTTATTTGATATTTAATATTAATTATAATATTTTATAACTCATTTAAAAGAATTAAACAACAAGCTCGTAAAAATACAAAAAAATTGTCTGCTGCAGGACTTGAACCTGCACCAAATGCCGGCTCAAAGATTTAACACACACACACACACCAGCCATACGCGTTGGTGTGTCAGTTGGTTATGGAATAACAATAGTATAATTCATACAATACTGATTAAAAACCAAATTGGATAAGAACCCTAATTCTTCAATCACTCAATGTGCTTACTGTTTGTTTAAATTGATTTAGGGTTTCTGTTTATTGATGGTAGACGAGCAAGATACATGTTTCAATTACCTGAAACGATGATGAAACTAGGGAGAACCACCAATGCCGTCGCGACGGCAAGAACAAGGGACGAACAGAGGTTTTACGACCAAAACCAATGCAATTAAGTTTAGGGGTTTTGATCGTTGGGCTATATAGGAGGTGCAGACACATTTAATTGAACTATTATCAATTATAGAATATATAATTGATTTTAGGTTAAGATGGTTCACCCAATATATCAATTCGCATCATACAAGATCTTGTTTCTTAATTAGTGTTGTCAGTTGGGTCGATAATGGTAAGAATAGTCACAAACATGATTTGATTCCGATTTTAGATCGACAATTGTGGCTCAAGCAAGCTAAACGGGTCATGAATTGGACATATGGGTATGAATCTCGGGTTAACGGGTCATGGACCAAAGAATTATAAAAATAATATGTATAAATTGTAGCTTAGTCCTTGGAGATTGAAGGAGGAAACAATAGAGGATTAAAGTTTATATTTGGGTTAAAAATGTACATTTCCCAAAGTTAAATATATCTTAAATAAATATAATAAACAAATATAAATTGTATAATAATTTCTTGATAAACGCGATACTTTTCAGCGTTAAAATTTCTGAACATAAACGGGTAGGGTAAAAAATACAAATTAATACGTGGAAAAACCGAGTTGTTACATGAAGTGTCTTTGACTGTGGGCATATCTGTAGTGTTTGCAGGTGGCAGCACTTTATTGACCGCGGCTGGTTGATTAAATGCGGGTGGTGCATTCATTACAGGTGAAGGGGCATCTACTTGAATATCTTCCAGACCTTTTAACACGGCATGCATCAAGATTGACTGATCATCCCTAGTATGAACAGATGCAGAAACAACAGGAGGAACAGGGGAAAAAACAGGAGTTACATACATTCCCCGAAATTGCGTGAACATTCCTTCATAATCAAACATCCAATTTGGACCGTAGTGTGCATCAGTAGGATTCAATTCTTGCCAATCAATGTTAAACGATTCCAAGATTACTCTAGGTTTCTTGTTAGACACCCGATAAGCACTTTTGTCCGCTGCATAGCCTACAAAATAGCACTCATCAGCCTTCTCAGCAAACTTTGAAGTTGAAACGGTATTTGTTTGGAGCATAGTGCAAGGACATCCAAATGTTCTGAAGAAATAGACCCTTGGCTTTTTTCCATAGAAGACCTCAAAAGGAATCTTGTTCAATCTCTTGTTCAGCAACACTCGGTTTTGGGTAAAGCAAGCGGCGTTGATGGCTTCACCCTAGAAAAATAAAGGAAGTTTCGAGTATGACAGCATTGTTCTTGTAGCTTCTACCAATGTACGGTTTCATCTTTCGGCTACCCCATTTTGTTCAAGAGTGTAAGGGGCACTGAACTGACGAAGAATCCCCTTGTTGTGACAAAACTCATTCACCACCTTGTTGTAGAATTCTGTTCCATTGTCACTTCTGATACACTTGACTCCCTTGTCTGTTTGATTCTCAACCAAAACAATGAGTTTGATTAGAAATTGAGCTGTCTCATCCTTGTGACCTAGAAGAAAGGTCCAACTAAAACGCGAAAAATCATCAGTAATAGCCAGACAATAGGCTTTTCGACCTATTGCCAGTGGTTGGATAGGACCAAACAGATCCATGTGTAACAGATGGAGAATAGAATCTATGGAATTAACCACCTTGGGCTTGTGAGGGAGTTTGTGCTGTTTGCATTTTGAACAAGAAAGACATCTTTCAGCATAATGAAAAGATTTGACAGGCAAACCCCTCACATGGTCACCTTTAACCAACTTATTCAAGTTCTTAAAGTTAACATGACCCAAGCGTCGATGCCATAAGGATGAGTCGTTCTCTGTGGCCTTGGACAATAAACGAAGCAGTACTCATTGAATAATTGCTTCTCATGTCTAGAATATATGCATCATTATGCCTCGGAGTACGCATCAAAATCCATTCTTCCGGTACCTTAAATCCAGGTTTCAAAATAAAACACTCATTCTCAGTGAAAAGGGTGGAATAATGCTTATCACAGATTTGAGACACGCTGAGGAGGTTGTGGTTGAGCTGTTCCACAAGATTGACTTCATCAAATTTTAGGGTACCATTTGAGACCTTGCCCTGTTTTGTTATTTCTCCACCCACATCACCGGAAAAAGAGACGTGCCCACCGTCAAATGGTTAAACATCGAACAACTATGACTCATTTCCAGTCATGTGTCGGGTATAGCCACTATCTAAGTACCAAATACTATTTATAGGCCTTCCTGACTGACCCTACACACATGAACAGCTAGTTAGCAGTGACTTAGTTGTCTTGGGAAAATTAAACAGAAAAATCACCAAGTTTAATTTTATGATTCTTGAAAATATAATCTTTTGGTGAATCAGAATCTGAAGAACAATACCTCGAGGAGCAAGTGATGTAGTTTCCTCGGTTTTGGAAAGGTTTTCTGGATTGCCTTCGTTTTGGTTTGGGCTTAACCACAAAGTCTTCTGAATTTTCTTTTGTGAAAACCTTTGGCGGGTTCTTAGATTTATCAGTTTCTAACCCCCTCCCCAATCTTTTTCTCTCCCTTTGTGTTAACCAAAATGGTTTCTTTGGTTTCTTTTCTCTTTTTGACTTTGAATCCGTCTCACTGGCAGAGAAGTGAGTTTGGTTAGTCATTATTTTAGGTTTAGGAGCAACCTTAGGAAATGACTGACCAAACTTATTGTATAAATCTTTTTGCTGTCTGTGCCAGTTCTTGCAATGTCTTGCAAGATGAGAGGGATTTCTACAAACGAAACAACATTTTCTGGAGTTGGTTTTATAGACATCGTCTTTACTAAAGTATGTGTGGTCTGAAAAATAAGTTGATGTAGGGGAGTTAACATGTCTGTACTGTTTATCTGTTCTATAGTCAAGATCATTTGAGAATTGAGTGTGAAAGTAACTAGAATGCATAGGTTTCTGGTGAGAGTAGTAGTAGTCACTATATAATGTTGAGGATTTTTTTTGCAATTTGTATTTTGAGAAAATAAAGTTTTCTTAGGTGGCACGCATTTACAAGATGTGCTTAGTTTATCATTCTCAAAACTTGATTTCTGTTCTCTTAAATCCTCAACATGATGACAAGTTGATGAGTAGCTAGGAACTCTCTGTCCATCAATCTTGTCTTCAATTGTTTCATCAAAAACTGTTTCACAGTCAGAATCAGAAGATAACATTCCTTTTCATTAGAATCAATTTTACAACTTTCACTAGTCAGATTTTCAAAAAATACAAAGTTTGATCATGACTTCAAATTCTCTAACATTGATTCACAGACTTTATTACAAACTGGATTGTTAATAGATTGATTAGCCCTACACAAGACCTCAAAACGTGGTTCTAAAACTTCATTTTGCACACAACCAATGTTAACTTTCCCACATCCACTTTTGTTTACATCACCTTCTTCAAAAGATACATTGAGGTTAGACTTATCAGATATTAGGACTGGAGCAGAAGCTTGTGACACGGGAGGAATAAATTTTACAGGTTTTGGTATTCTACCAACCTCATATGACATTTCTTCCTCAGGAGAAGTATTATAACTAAAGTGGGGTAGACTGGTGTAATTATCATTCAAAGGAGGAGGTACAGCCGTATAATCATACCCCAGCCCAGCCTTTAGTTTATTACTTCTCTGGGCTCCAATAATATCATCTAACTGTTCTGATGATGTTTCAAATCTCTCGACTATCTTTTCATGTACCTTGTTTACAGAGGCTTCATTTTTCAAATCATTAATTTCATCTTTCAATTTTGAAACTATGTTTTTATAATATATTACCTATTGCTCAGTTTGAAAAATTTTAAGTCGGAGATTTGCTACATCATCACGATGAGTTTAAATCTTTTCAACGTAAATCTTATCGGCCTTTACAAACTCAGCATTTAATTCCTTAATTTCTGAAAATTCTTTCAAAACCTCATCATGATTGTGTCTATAAAATGCAACCTTGTTGATGCACGCTTGAGAGCAAAGATTTTGATATACCTCATCACCAGGTGATGCATTAGAAACTACAGCCGAAGATGAAGATGCTTCATTGTTTTGAAGAGAAAGCCATGCCTGCCATGTTTAGAGGGTTCTCCAGCTCCTGAAACTGTTCATCACAATCCATACCTGAATGGACCTCTGCCTGAGAGACAAGGGCTCTTGTGCTTGAACTTGAGTTGCCTTGTGTGGATGACTTCCAATTCTTGGAACTGAACTCCTTGGCTTTTGAACCACATGCTTTTTCCCAGCTGACTTGTTGTTTTCTTCATTAGATACTTCTATCACACGAATGTCATTTGCTGGTTTGGGAAGATTCATGCCTTCTCTTGAAAAATGACCCAACTCATTGAAGTTATAACACCAGAGTTTCTCTTTATCAAAACCAATTATCTTCCTGTCAGAGTCCTTAAAGCTGTCTTTTCCGTACTTCTTCATGAAATTTGTTGCTCTGTACACTGCCATTGCCATTTGATATTTGATGTCCATCTTCTTGAGATCCTTTTTATTGATGTCATTTAGATCTCTTTGTTCAAATTGTGGTGGCAATAGCTTTCCTTTAAGTAACTCTTCATGACTTGACAAGAACACATGAACCAGTGCTACATTTGAGTCATTCAACATTGGAAGTGCATCACAGTAGCTTGAACTTTGACTTGGCATATTCTTAGAAGATGAATTAATTCAATGAGCTTTTAAAGCTTGTTCTACTACATTGTCAACTGCCTTTTGAAATGAACGGGAACCAGATGATACTGACTGATTTCCTGTGGAGATAAATGGTGCTTTCTGTGAAGGCACTGGTGAGGAGTACTTTGGAGTGGTCACTGGATACATATTCTGCTGGGATTTGCTTATGAAAGCAGCGGACGTTGTTGATCCTGTGTTCATTCCAGCTTGATTAAGAGAACTTAGATGATTGTTCATTCTTATTTGTTCATCCATCTCAAATGACTTAATTGTGGAAATCAAGTCAGTGGTAGTGATGCATTTAAGTTTGTTGTTCTCTTAATTGTAACTGTATTGGTGCTCCAGGTGTATGACAAGGAATTCATCAGCTTATGATTGACTTCTGAATTCATTATACTTACTTCAGCAGCTTTCACTCTTGCCAGCAACTTTTCAAACCTCTTTATCAAGTCACTTACACTTTCTCCTTGACGATAATTAAACATTTTGAACTCTTCTTTCAACAGTGCCCTCTTGTTGTCTCTAATCTCAGCATTGCCTTCAATTTTCTCAACTAGACCATCCCATAATCCCTTGGCAATAGTGTGTTCATGAAGATTTTCAGTGATTTCATTTGATAAACACACTATCAAAGTGAGGAATGCTCTCTTATCTTGTTCCACCAAAGTCCTGTCATTTTGATCATAACTTTCAATGGGCTTTGGTTGTTCTCCATTAGGAATGACTATCATAGGAACATGAGGACCCACTTATAGCATCTCAGTAAGTCGGAATTAGTCAAGGCAATGAAGTTCATAAACCTCCACTTGAAATCAACAAAATTATCTTCTAAAGTCATGAAATTTGGAGGTTTTATGGTTTTTCCTGCTTGAAAACTCAAGCAGCATGTAGCTCTTTAGCAACTCAGAATTGGCAACAGACATGATTCAAACAAGTTCTACACACCAAATGCATTCAAACTGATGAAATTTTACAAGTACAGAACAAGTAATTCACAAAGGATGCAAACAGAAAATACTTTCAAACTATTCGCACAACATGTGAAGCAAATAATTTGAATGCGATGCGAAAAGGTTTATTCGCTTCGCATTGATTTTCAATGCGAATCAGTGTGCGATGGGAATTCTTTGTTATGCGATGCGAATTTTTTGGGCTATATTTTGTGGTTTATGCTAGCATTTTTGGGCTTAGGTTAGGTGTATTATGTAAACCGAGAACCTTATGGTTCTCGGTGGGCTTTTGTTGGGCTGGTATGTTAGCTACACTATTTATAGATATCTTGTATAGGGTCTAGGTGTGATTGACGTGTGTGATTTTGGCCGTCTAGTATCATAGATACATTAGACGTGTATTGTAAACATTGTGCCTAAGCACCCGACGTTAATCATAACGTGTGTTTTGAAGCAATATTTTGAGTTATTTATACTTATTCTTGTATCATCTTGTGTTGGATTTCCGCACCAACATTAAGATCATTTGATGTCATATTGAAAGATCCTCCACGGGACTTACAATTGGTATCAGAGCCTTAGACCTATTCAGGCTTGTTATTGTGATATCAACAGATTCAAGAGTTTCTTTTGGTGATTCTCCGACGAGTTTACCAATCGGAGAAGAAAAGAGATTTATTTTGGATAGAGATTTGGCTAATCTGGAAACAAATTTGAATCCCGTAATTCACGGAATTCAGTTGGTTGCTAATCTTATTCCATAATTCAGTTATCGGGCGATTTTGGCAGTTCTCGGCTTCTAAACAAGGGTTTTCGGCGTAACATTAGTGTCTTCGGTCAAGAAATAGTATTCTCAGTGATTATCGGTCAAATCTTGCAGTTTTCGGTCAACATTTGTAGTATTCGGTTGAAGCTTGTTTTCGGTCAGAAACCGAACCGAGAACCTACTTGGACCTGATTAATAATTTTTTTATAAAATGGAACAGTTAACCAACAATAATGTGTCATCAAATGCTTCACTCCATCAAGAACTAGATTCCATAATGGGGACGACCACTCGTGTGCCTCGTCTACTGTCACATGAGGGATTCAGTGAGTGGAAATTTCGATTCGAGAAGTATGTTAAGATGAAAGATGCTAAGATCTGGAGAAGCATAGTTAGGGGACCCCAAATCATCACGTATCAACGTGAGAATTCAACTGAAGTTGTTGTGAAGCCTGTTGCAATGTATGATGATGATGATCTTGCTAAAGTTGAAGAGGATGAAAAGGCCCTATCAACCTTAACTATGGCTCTCTCACCTGAGAGTGCTTTATGTTTTAGAGAACTTCAATATGCTAAGGAGTTGTGGGAGGCGTTAATTGAAGTGTATGAAGGAAATGAAGACATGAAGAGAAGTCGCCAAGATTTGCTGCGACAGAAATTCAATATGTTCAATCATGTGTTGGGAGAATCGTTGGAAACACAACTTCAAAGATTCATAGCTCTTGTGACTGAAATGAGATCTGCAAGCATCTATCTGGCAACATCTGAGATAAACAACAAGTTGGTGAACTCATTGCCCAAAAGCTGGGATATGAATGTTGCGGTTATCAAGAAGACAAAAGATCTCAACAGAATGTCTATCTCTGAGATGATGGCTACCATTAAGGTATGTGACATGGATGACAAGCAACGTGCAATAAACCATGCAAACTCCTACAGTGCTACCGGTTACAACGTCGCTTCCAACAATACCCTTGTCTCACAAGACAGCTTGTCTATGTTTAAAGCCACTCAGCAACTTCCACTTCAATGAAACTTCCAAATGTTCAAGTCCACTCAGAGCCAACCGTCCTCCATTCCATCTCAACCAGCTCCAGTTTTCTTCACTAAACCTGCTCAAAGTGGTCAACCTCAATCATCTGGTGAAAGAGGTTTGGTTGCTCAATAATTTTCTTGGGATGATCAGATGGCTGCTCTCAACATTGGCAATCAGACTGCCAATTATGCTCACGTTGAGAATGCTGAGGAAGAACGTGCTGCTGAGGAGCAGATCAGGGAACTTCAATTTGCGTTCATGGCCTTCACTTCTTCCAGCTCATCTGAGGTAAATTTTCAACCATGCTCTCAAGATTGTGTTGATAAAATTAATTTTTACAAACTCCACAATGATAACTTGCTTAGAGATATGGAGAGAGTGAAATCTCAAAACTTTAAACTTAAGAAAAATGAAAAAGCCTTTTTAGATAAAATTGAAGCAAATCAAAAGGATCTTTCTAAGCTTAAATCTGAATTCAACATAAAGTGTTGTCACCATCTAGATGCCAAGCAGGAGATTGTTGAATTAACCGCTAAACTAGAAGCCTCCAAAATTGAAATTTTGAATTTAACTGCTAAATTTGAAAGAGCTAAACTTGATTTTAAAAAATTTGAGGGTTCCAGTAAAATAGTTAGCTCAATGATTGATAATTAGCTATGGTGGAAAGAAAACGAAGGTAGGGGTATAGGTTATAGTCAGATACCCCCACCTTACAATAACAACTATGTTCAACTTCCTGTCATCAAAGAACAGGAAGAAAATGTACCGGGCATGAAGTACGGTAAACAAGATAAGAATGACAAGTATGATCTTGTGAATACAGATGTATCCACTTCAAGAGTGAACGATTCTAACGTGTTTACTTTATGTTCAGAGAAAGTAGTTGTTGAGGATTGGACTGATGAGGATGATGACTCTTGTGTTTCGTTTAATAAAGACATTAACTCTAACGTTTCTTTAAAACTGCCTGTTTTGAATTCTGTTATGTCGTCGGTTTGTGTGGGCTCTGGTGTTGAGGGCAAAGACAATTGTGTGGTTGATTATGTTAAAACTGTGAAATCTGATGATGTGGGTTTTGATAAGAAAACTAAAAATAAAAGTTTAACTAAAAACTGCTCACCACTCAAGTTCATTAAAGAGGGATGCTCAAATGAACTAAAGGGGGTCAAACCGAACAATGTGTCAAACGATAAATATCAAGCTAAACGTACGGACCCACACAATAGGTCAAGAGAAAAGGTTCACCATAATGATTTTTATGTAAAACATCAAACTTGTTTTAACTGTGGGGTTCCTGGTCATATTGCTAGAAACTGTCCACATCGTCCATATGTGCCTTACTACGGATTTTACCAGAGGAATATGCCTCGTGATACCTATCGACGAAATTTTTGGTATCACAAGGCAAATTCTTCTGACAGTGATTGGAACAGGAACAAAACTGGTAGGTTTAGTCCTCATCAGACCAAGCGTCTTGTAAAAGGAATAGAAACTATGTTTCTACTTCAAAAACGAATTCGATTTCTAAGCCTTGGCCTGTCGGGAGAACAAATTCATTTTTTCCCTCTACACGCAAACCAGAGATTGAACCATCCATTCGTACAAACAACATTAAATCTTTCAATGGTAAATATAAATGGATGCCTAAGTCTCCGATAAAGAAGGCTTCTTCTTCCATTTTAGATAATCGAGAAGATATGTCATGGCAGCCCGTAACCAGGGTAGACGAGTTAGGAGTACCCAGTGTCACTATGGACTGGGTGCCAAAATCTAATTAATCCTGCACTTTGTGCAGGAGCAGCTATGGAGGAATATCATCAGACCTTGGTATGTTGATAGTGGCAAGGACCATGCTGTGTGACTATAAACTGCCTCTGTTCTTCTGGGCTGAAGCCATCAACACGGCGTGCTATGTTCAGAATTGGGTGATAATCAACAATCAAAAATGAAAACTCCGTATGAGATCGTTTATGGTCATAAGCCTACTGTCGCACACTTCAAAGCCTTTGGTTGTCCATGTACTCTACTGAATCTTGAGTCTACTCCGAAGTTTGGTGCCAAAGCTGACGATTGTTACTTTGTTGGGTATGCTGGTCACACCGCCTACAGAGTCTACAATAAGTCAACTAAATAGATTCTTGAATCCTATGATGTTCGTTGGTTGGAAGAAAACGAGACTGATGAACGTGTTGGTCCGGACTGGCTGTTCGACTACAATGAACTCTTCAAGCCATTCAATGTAGTTCCGGTCATCAACATAGAAACTTCAGGTGGTGCCACTGCAGATACTGAGAGAGAAGGTTCACATGCAGTATTTCACATATCTCCTCTGTTGGATGATGATGTCGCAGAACCACTTGATGACAAACCACCTGCGTCCGTCAGCCAATCAAAAGAAGTTACATAAACCGTGCATATTCCAAACTCTCCAGTAAATGATTAAGCAGTTGAGGGGGAGAGTCCTATTCGTCAAATCTTCGGGAGCACTTTGTTTCCTGATGTCATTCCGAATGAATACGTTGCCAGCACTTCGTACTCACATAGTACAGCAGCTTCTGGATGGAAGAATCCACTCACTGATGTCGGTGAAAATCTATCTAACTTATCTCCTGTTGGAGATGTTCCCGAACAGCCAATTCCGACAAGAACCCAACAAAATCATCCTATTGACAATGTTATCGGCTCTCTTGAAGCAGGTGTGTCCACCAGAAGATAGGCAGGACACATAAATAGTTGTTTGTTTTCTTGCTTCATCTCTCAGATTGAGTCGAAGTCGGTGGAAATGGCTCTTCAAGAACCAAGTTGGGTGGATGCCATGCACGAAGAGTTGAATCAGTTCGATAAACTGAAAGTGTGGAAGTTAGTTGAACTGCTAGAGGGAAAGAAAGCACCAAATACAAGATGGTTTTTCCGAAACAAGCAAGATGACACGGGAGTTATTGTTAGAAACAAGGCACGGTTAGTTGTTCGTGGTTTTCGTCAGGTTGAAGAGTTAGATTACATCGAAGTCTATGCTCCTGTAGCTAGACTTGAGGCCTTTCGGATTTTTCTGGCCTATGCTCATGGGGTTCACATAAACATGGATGCTTGAAAATTTTGAATTTCAGGATTCCAAGAGTGCCGCCACTCCAATGGCAGAAAGGCCTCTTCTGACGTCTGATCCTGAAGGGAGTCCCGTAGATCAAACGTACTATCGATCGATGATCGGGTCTCTGATGTATCTCACCGCCAGTCGTCTAGACATCATGTTTTCTGTCTGTCAATGTGCTCGCTTCTAGGCTAATCCTAAACTCTCTCATTTAATTGCTGTTAAACGTATATTTAGATATCTGAAGGGACAACCGAAGTTAGGTCTTTGGTATCCCAAAAACTCAGAATTTGATCTTATGCTTTTGCTGATAGCAATTATAGTCGAGATGACATTGACAGGAAATCCACATCTGCTGACTACCAGTTTCTAGAAGATCGTCTCATTTCATGGCAGTGCAAGAAACAACAAACGGTGTCTACTTCGACTGCTGAGGCGCTGTTCATAGGTTATCTGGATGCAACATAAATTGTTGGATTACGGTTTGGAATTTCTTAACACTCCCATATTTTGTGATAATGATGCTGCTATTGCAATTGTTAAAAATCCCGTTCAGCATTCCAAAACCAAGCACATTGACATTAAGGTCCATTTTATTCGTGACTGTTACGACCGGAAACTGATTCAACTTGAACAGGTCCACACTGATAATAATGTGGCGGACCTATTTACAAAACCGGTCGGTATAGCCAGATTTGATGTACTTGTGGGATTTCTTAAGATGCTGCGTTTTGATAACTGAGTATTTTTGAGGTATAAATTGTGTACATAATTTTTTTTCTTTATGTAATAATTTCTGTACAAATTTAGGGGGAGAAAAAGAAAAATACAAAAAGAGTGTGTGTGAAAAATACAAAAAGAGTGTGTTTGTGTGTGTGTGTCTATTTAAAAATAAAAATTTTGTTCCTTTGCTTAAAATCATGCCGGCCACTCAAGTTCAACAGACATATTTCATATGTTTGGTCCCGTCATCAATGCTTAACTCTAGGGGTAGCCATTAACCTTAGGACTGAAAGTGACCGGGGCGACTGAACATTCATAAAAAAAATAAAAAAATAACAAATAAAAAAAAATTGGTTTTGATTTAATTATCCCATTAACTTCCCTCACTGAAAGTTATGTCGGCCGCCTAAAGTTTGAAGGACACATTTTATTATGTGTTTGGTCCTATCGTCTACCTGTAGACACATAGGATAGCCATTCACCTGAAAACTGAAGGCAGCTGGGGTGATTGAGTTTAAATCGTCTTGTATCATCTGGGAAGTGATATTATTATTCAGCTAAAAGTTTTTCAGAAGCTTAAAGTATTTTCAAATGAAAATTGATCCAACCTTTGAGAAATGATAGATGGGGTGATTTTGAGTGCCTATCGTGTGAAGTTATTAGACTAAAAAGGCTTTTGATTAGTCGTTGATGTGTATGGTAGCTTTCCATGATAATTAAAAGTTCGAAGTGATATAAACTAAATCTGCTAAACTTATTGTGGAGATTCATTTTGAAGATATTTGTATGTCCCTAGATACATCTCTCCGAATGATAGGCAGAAAAGCAATTACCCAATCATACACGAGCCCGTTAGTGTCTTGATCGCCAAAAAGATTATCTTTCATTTGGGTTAAAAAAAATCATAAAAATTGTTTTCTAAAAGCCTAAAGGGTCCCAGAGAACTACAGGGGTGGGGCATTCAAATAAGTCCTAAACATCTTGAATGTAAGGCTTGTAAGTCCGGATGGCATGTAAGTTCAACGTTCATCCGTAAAGCTTAAAATCATTTTCTATAGAAAAAAGTATTTTGATCAAGTACTAGGGGGTTGGAGTCAAATTGGGGTGATCTGGGGAAAGCCAAATACGCTTTGAGAATAGAGAAGGGGCATCAGAGGTCCATAAGTGATGTCCACGTAAGCTTTATGCCTAATCGAATATAATCATATAACTGGCGCAATGAAAATCATGAAAAAAATTACCTGCTATCAACCTTTTCACTATGTCACAATAAGACTGAAAATGAATCATTGTGAAAGTACCTTAATCAATATGATTTCATGTACGGATCTTTTCATAAAAAGGTGGTTCGTTTATAAATAGCTGAAATTTGACCCCAATATATGTTGATTTTCTGAAGACTGGATAGGTAATTTTGTTTTAGTTTAAGTTTTATTTTTAATCTTCCTATTTTTTTAATTTTGTTTTTTACCTCATGTTTACTCGTGTCAAAACAAATGTTTTAAGAAATCGTTTTCACATGAATCGGGTTGAGATATATTTTGTGTCTAAGAATAACCGTTCTCGGTTAGTTCAAAATAACTGTTCTCGGTTATACATGTTCTCAGTTCTACACATGTTCTCGGTCTATCTGTTCTCGGCTCATATGTGTTTACGGCTCAAATGGAGGCGTCTTGGGAGTTTAAAAGACACTCATTACCTTTGATTTATTACTCCTGATTTGTGTATCTTCCAATAACTTCTAAAATCTTCCCACATCATATCCATCAAGTTCTCTCTCATCTACTCGCCGCCATCAGGTCTTTTCTTGTTCCCTCAAAATTTTTGAGCGAAATCTTTGCAAGATACAGTAAATCTTACTTGAGTGTTTATATAATCAGTATGGATGAAAGATTACTGTGATGATTAATTGGAATATTAGATACAATCGGTTCACGAGTTCGGTAAGCTTGTTCGTTTTTCTCTTCATGAAGTTACTGAATGTTGTGTTAGTTATCATGTTACAGTTACAGGTTTGGTCTTCAATGGTGATTGGTAATATGGAGATGACAATGAATAGTGTTCTCAAGTTTTCGGTGTGGACTGACTAGATTCTTCTAATCAATCAAAGAGATCTTCGGCTCAAAGATGCTGTGAAGAATTCTCGGTCAAACCATGATCGGGGATTTGTTGGTTCTACCAAAGATACATCGTGTTTGACTTTTCTGTGTCAATCAAGCCTAATATTTGCTGCTATTCGTGATGACGAACATCATGTTTATCTATTTCATACGGATAGTAGCATGACCTGTGCTGGATTACTAGCCATCTTTTAAATAAAGACCCTAAATAAGACACTGAACCTCCAAGTGTTTATTTAGAAGCCACAGTATATACGCCGAAAGGCCTAAATGAAGATATAGATGTACGCTGATCGTCTATAGCAGAAGCAGTTTTGATCAAGCAGTAAACCAAGGGGGAGAATGTTGGGCTATATTTTGCGGTTTATGCTTGTATTTTTGGGCTTAGGTTAGGTGTATTATGTAAACCGAGAACCTTATGGTTCTTGGTGGGCTTTGGGCTTTTGTTGGGCTGGTATGTTGGCTACCCTATTTATAGATATCTTGTATAGGGTTTCGGTGTGATTGACGTGTGTGATTTTGGCCGTCTAGTATCATAGATACATTAGACGAGTATTGTAAACATTATGCTTAAGCACCCGACGTTAATCATAACGTGTGTTTTGAAGCAATCTTTTGAGTTCTTTATACTTATTCTTGTATTATCTTGTGTTGGATTTCCACACCAACATTAAGATCAGTTGATATCATATTGAAAGATCCTCCACGGGACTTACAGAATTGTCTTGCGATGCGAATTGACTTGCGATGCGAATAATTGATGCGAAGCGAATTTTTGATGCGATGCGAAAACTGATGTGAAGCGATACCTTAAACGAAGCGAAATCCCAGGCTATGCGAATTCTTTTGCGAAGCGAATACCATTTTCATGTGAATGCAAATGCGAAATTTTATGTTCTTCTAAAATTAATCTTTTTGGGGATTTGCTTTGTACTTCACCAACTTTGTCAGATTCTGTCTAAGGTAAGTACACCAACTTTTTCAGTACAAGCGAATGCGAAATTTTGAACATCAAATTTTAACAACTTTTAAACATCCGATTTCTTGTATTTTTGTAGTTTTCTTTGCAAGAACCCGTGATTACACAAATTTAAAGAAACACTTTCTTATGTTCTTTCTCAAGATCAAAACCCAATGTTTTGATCCAAAGACCTCAACTAGTTTAGCCGAAGCTCTGATATCAATTGTACGTCCCAACGGGGTCGGATCTAGCAACGTGTCTTGGATCAACCAAACTTGATGCTAGCGGAATATCACACAAAGCTACCTTTGGTCTCGGATCTATGAGATTTATTTTGGTTTTCTAGAGTGAGAGTGAGAGAGAGAGAGAGAGATAGAGTGAGAAAGATTGAACAACAGCTTATGTTCTCATGGCATATAGGAAGCATGCATGAGAGTGATATCTTCATTTCATAATGCCCAATGAGCTTCTTTACAAGGCCTAGGGCCGAAATACAACTAAAACACAAATACAGTGCCCAATACAAACATTCCAATACAAAATACTTAATATAAACAAAACGGGGCCTAACAGCGATGTCAAGAGTTTTAATATTTTATTGCATGATAGTTAGGAAGCTAAAATATCATACTTTGGGTTGTAAAAACATGCCCAACGAATCAGCCCTAGATCTAACAACAAATCTTGGATCAACCAACGTAGTGCTAGCGGAATATCACACTAAGGCACCTTGGTCTCGGATCTTGCTTTGATTATTTCGGCTTTTGTTTAAAGAGAAAGAGAGAAAGATAAGAGAATGAGAATGACCAAAAGCTTAGTTTCTCATGGCATGCTACCTATTTATAGGAAACATGCATGAGGTTTTCATTCCATTTGTCCAATAGGCTTCTTTACAAGTCCTTGGGCCCAAATACAAATTAAAACAAAATACAAGAAAGCTTAATACATAGTTCCATTACAATAGACTTAAACATAAACAAAACGGGCCCTAACAATCTCCCTCTAGTATTTAGTATTGGAAGCCGTCCGTATCATACTCCAGTATGCCTCCCTCAGATAGTGGAATCTCAACAAGAGTCTTAACGAACTTGTTGAAAGTATCAACTATCCGGTCAGTGTTTTGACGACCAATGTCTTCAACCTTGGGCAGAGGTGAGTTGTAGAGCTTCAAAATGTCTTCCTTACTAAGCCCCATCAGCTCATGCTAGTCAAATACACGTAGTTCGTGCATATCCTTGCAGTGTATGGCGGCTTCACCTGTTGTGTTGTTGATCTCCCAACAAATAAATTTTAGAAAAGGTTTGAAGTATAAGGTTCACCATGATAGACGATGTGACTGTCTTTGGGAGCCTTATACCTCCACATCACTCGTGGTTTTCCGGTAGCTGGGTCGATCTCTCTTGGGTTCTTGAACTTCCGACCCTTATTCAACTCAGAATCTTTATATCCCACTTTTTCCTGATGCTTCTCATCATAGTCTCCGGGTCCCAAAGCTTTTCTCATGTAATTGATATCGAGTTATGGTACAGAACTCAATTCTTTGTGGGTGAGGTAGATGAGGTCTCCGCTCACCCGATGAATAGCCCAAAAGCTATTCTTTATGTCGTATCTGACGTATACGATCAGAGAATCATCGTGCTAAGGGTAGTTGAGGGAGCGGGAACTAGCACGACTCGTCACATAGTGAGTCTTTCGTTTCTTCTTCTTTGGTGTCTGTGACGAGTTTGCGGCTGGATCAATGACGGGATCAATGGCAGGTGCTTCAGAAGTTTGAGCTTGAGTAGGTGGCGTGTCTGGAGTTGGCGAGTAGTTGATGTAGTCGTCGTCTTTAGCCTCCTCCGCATGATGAGTTAAAACATATTCAAGTGTTTTTCTAGCTTCAATGAACTCATCAATGACACTTGCAAGATTACCTGCAGGAAACAATTCGTTATATAAATTTTCGATCCCTGCCTCATCTTCTCTCACCTTCTTCGCGGACTCGTATGCGGCAGGCTCTTGATGTGTGTCTTGAGTATGTGGAGGTGATTGAGTGTTACCTCCACCTCCACCTCCTGCTGCACCGGCTACGCTATCACCACCATCACCTCCATCATTGTCATCATCATCATCATCGAAGCTATCGTGGACATTGTCATCCACATATTCATCGTCTTCGTCATCCTCATCATCACTTTCTTCTTGATCATCACCGTCTCCTCCTTCATCATCACCACCATCTTGGGGTTGAGGATGTTCTACATGAGATATTCCGAAGCTGGTTCCAACAACACTTCCTGCTTGGCCGATCTGTGGTACAACCCGACCCATAGTCGCCTCTCCTTCTGATCCTCCAACTTGTTCAACTTACACAGCCACACTCGAACCTGTAGTAGGTTGGGGTCCACCTATTTGTGAAACATTTGCAGACTTCCACCAGCTTCCAAACACCGAGTCAAGACGAGCCTCGAGCGTAGAAAAGTTATCATCACGCATACCAATAAGCTTGGAGGCGGCCTTGTATCTGCTTGTTATATCCTCATTCACCTTCAACTGGAGCTCATTCAATCGCTCATGAGCAGCAAGTTTTGCTTGAATAGCCTCGATCTTGGTTCTGAATTGAGTGATTTCAGCAATGAGAGTACCAAGGGAGGCGGATGATGATAACTATCCTTCAAGCATGGATACCCTGGAGTTGGTAGCCTCCTTTTCAACATCCCACTTAGTCGTCGTGTTCTCGATCTTTTTGAACAGACAGGCTTCAAGAAAATTGGTAGCAGGTAATTCCTTTCAAGAGTTTCTACTCGATCTGCTACTCTTGAGCATGCAACTCTCTGATTTGCACTTCCCAAAGCCTCATGGTTCAGGAGCTCCTGTTGATGATTGATATTGGTTGGGAGGGTGTTGATCCATGATCTTTGACTATCAATGAGGGCTTTATGCATATCCCTCGATTCCTCCAGGATCACAATATGGTTGACTAGAGCATCTTTCTCTTTGGCATTCTCGATCTCCTTTTTCTTCTGAGCTTTAATGTACTCGAGGAGCACAAGTTCTCGTTCAGCCCTTTTTGTGTTTGATTCCTCCAGTGCAATGATCCTATCGAGGATAGGATCAGCGTATACTGGAGGTGTCAAAGACTTTCCTTTGGCTATTGGTTTGGGTGAGAGGATTGTGGATGGTGGAGTGTCGGATAAGATGGGTGGTGAGGTTGATTGGAATGGTAGAGTGATGGATTGGGTAGGCACTGGTGAAGTTATAAAGGTGGGTGGTGTTGAGAATTGAGGGGTGGTGGCTTCTGGTTGAGAGGTGGATGATGTTGGTTGTGTTGGTGGTGAGGAAATAAAATTTTGGGTCCTTAAGCTTGTGGATTTTATTGGTGAGCTAAAGATAGATGAGGTGAATGGTGAGGTTGGTAAGGGTTCGGTTTGCTTTGGTTGTTTAGGTGGTGTAGTGGTTTGAGGTTGTTGTTGAGGTGGGGAAGGAGGTAGGTCTTCTAGGAAGGTGGTAATTGGTTGGTCTTGTTGTGTGGGTGAGGATTCAGGTGATTCGTCTGGTGAGTCATGTAGCATGGTCTTGTATCTTTTGGACTTGGACTTGACTCGGGGCTTCGATTTCTTGTAGATAGTAATGTTAATCTTTGCTACATTAAGGTCTTTTTAGGGTTTTTGCTAGGGTTTTGGGTGAGGCCACATGTGGGTCAGGTATGGAGGAAGGCTTGGTTTTGCTGTAAAGCTTGACAATGAGCTTTGAAGACTTCTGGGAGTCTCCAACCCTCTTTAACCGCTTCAAGGGCTATTGCTCTTCTTCTTCTTCCTCAGCAACTTCAGCTTTACTAGAAGTACCACCAACAGAAGGCTTGTCGGCAGCCTTCCTTTTCAAATCATGCTTTGCTTTTGTTCGGTCTTCATGGGCTTCTTCAGATGAGTCACCATGTTCAGCCTCTGCTTCAGCCTTAGAACCTGCTATTTCCCCACTCTCCTTCTCAGATTCCTCTCCCACATCCTCTATTTCATCAAATAATCCAAACTTGGGTCCCGGCCTCTCTCCTTGATAAATATAAGCCTTCCCTTTCGTGCACAACATTAGACCAAACACCGTCTATTTGATCATATTGACATGGTAAGGCTCAGGCAATGTCTTCTTATCCTTGGCTGCCCTATGAGCTAGTCTCAGTACTTCAGGGATCATATCATCCAGTAATAGTTGTACGAATCTGGGATACATGAGCCATGTTGCTTCTGTAGTTGCATTTGCCAACATGCAGAGGAATATCATTCTGGAGTAGTTAAAATTCTCCCGAAAAGTCAAAGCATACATTATCCGTACCCAATCTGCCCTCAAGCTGTCAAATCTACCCCTCAGATCAGATAAGTTGTGCATCATCACATGAAACAGAAATCTCCAGTATGGTGGGAGAGATTCTTCTCCAAACTCTTCCATTCAGTATCATACCCCATATCATTCACGAACCCGACAAGCTTAGCCTTATCCCCCTTTTCAAACAGATAATCAGGCTCATCTTTAATCTTCAATGCACGTCTAATGTCACCCTCAGTGATCTTCAATGTCTTGCCAGCTACTTTGGTGAATAGACAAGGAATCACCAGCTCCCTTCGCGTTCACCCAAAATTCAGTCACTCATGTGGTGTAGATGGCAGTGTTGGTAGAGATAGCATATTCCAGGGGTGACTGCCTTAGCCCCTTGATCATTGAGGTAAACACCTTATCTTTCTTCTTTGTGGGTAGCTCAAGTGGACAATATAGATTATGCAACTGAAAACAAATATTAAGATCATGAGTATCATCAAATATAACTTAGTTAAACACAAGATGAAAGTTAAAATAATACTTAAGTATGTACAATAGACTCTATATATATATATATGTAAAATATGCACCTTATACTTAATAAATTATTTACATTTGTTTTGATAAGTTGATAAGTTAATTTTAGTCTATTAATAATAATAAGTCCATAAAATATTGTTCTTATATCTCCATAGGTCAAGCAGTCCTCAAATATCAAAACAGTCCAGTAGCTATCCTGGTTCAATCTTTTGAATATTTTGCTAAGTCCAAATAATTCGCATGGGGAAGAATTCGCATGAAACTTTATTCGCTTCGCATGACCTAGCGAAGCGAATAAGAATTTCCATTCGCTTCACATAGGGTTGCGAAGCGAATAATAAATCGCATTCGCATCGCATGTAGGTGCGAAGCAAACATGCACTTACATTCACTTCGCATGAGGATGCAAAGCGAATAAAAGATTGAATTCACATCGCATGTTGGTGCGAAGTGAATAGGAATTTTCATTCGCTTCGCATGGGCTTACAAAGCGAATAAGATTTCCCATTTTCTTCGCATGAAGCATGCGAAGCGAATACTATCCCTTGCGAATTCTCCACTTATGCAAATAAGAACTACTTAGCCCCCTTTTTGCTCCTTTTTCTTTCTAGCAGATTGCCTTGACCCGAATTAGAGATCTGGAGAATTTGAGACAAAAACCCTGTCATAAACAAAGTCAATTTTGACCTTGAAATATCAGAAAAACCTAGATCTACAAACTGTACAAATTTAAACCTAATACTAAGATCTAATGATGATGTTCATGATCTAAAAGCCTAATAACAGATATGTGATATGATAATATCAATCACTCATGAAGATTCACCAACTAGATCTTGGCCGACGGTTCACATAACCCGTCGTCCAGATCTGGTTGAACCTAGAAAGAAACGAGAAGAAGATGATTGATTGTGATGATATACCGATGGCATGGGTTCCATGTTTATGATCAAAGTATGATAACAAGGCTGGATTGTTGTTGATATTAGATGAAATTGGTTAGGGCTTGAGAGATAAGGTAGAGAGAGAAGGTGAGAGAGTAATTTGATAAAGTGTAAAGTGAATAGTGAAAGATATTTTGAGTGTCCCTTTATATAGGGTCAGCCTATCTCGCGATAGGGTCAAAATATCGTGAGTATTTACCGAAAATACGCTCTCAGTCCTCGGTCATTAAAAGTGTTTACAAATTCAAACCCGAAAAATATTTACTCTCCGAATCCAAGCACTTAGTTTTTTTTCTAAATTTTCTTTTGTCGGTCCATTGTAGTTAACTTTTGCAAAAACGATCTCTTTGACAAAGAAAAATAAGATAAAAATAAAGTGAAATAAAATTAAAAAAAATAAAAATAAAATAAAATTAGAAGTAAAATTAGAAACAAAAATAACAAATAAAAATAAAAATAAAATGAAAATGAAAATAAAATTAAAATATTAATATAGATAATATTTTACAAAACAAAATAAAATAAAACAAAGATAAAACATGAGCAAAAGTAAAGTTAATATTAAATTAATTTACATAATTCTTTTAATAGATTTGATTAACCTAATTTGTAAAGAACAATCACAACGTGGAATCATATTGATTTGCAAAGTCCCAGATTGCGTTTCCATTTTGATGTTATTGTGACACAAGTTCGTCATCGATTGTAGATATTATCCATTTGTTTAACTTGACAAGTATTTTGATGCCAAAGTGATACATTTGAAGTACAATTAGGCACGGTGCTTGTATGGTCCCCACTTAATCAGCCATGTTACTGATTCCATCATACCTCGGGCCTAGTTTGTGTTGACACATCACCTCAACTTGACATAAACCTTTCTTATTTGATCACAGTATGCTTACTTACACACTTGACACCTTGTACTTTATTTTTGTACACTTGACTCGATTTAGAAAGATTAAAATAAAGCAGAAGTTCAGGCCTTAACAATCAGGTAAGATAATACCATATTATCGCGCAGAGAAAGTCCAAGACTTGAACAAAAGAAAGAAAATAAAACAAAGCAGAAGATTCAGGGTCTTAACAATCAGATCTTGTATGACTACAAACGTAGAAAGTCAAGGCTTGAATCAAAATAAATGAAGAAATAAAACAGAAGTTAAAATTCCTAGGCTGACTCTTTTTCTTGAATTTTCCTTTTCTTTTCTGACTCTTTTGTTTTTCTTTTCCTTTTCCTTATTTTTTTTGACGCTTTTCTTGACTCAATAAAAATTAAAAATGACACTGATTTTCATAAGACAACTGTGATCATGTAAAAAGAGGCTTGGGTATGATATGTGTAATTACATTTCATCCTTCATTGATATGACTTCTACGGAATCATGCAACCGCTTCATAAATGTGTAACCACTAGTACCGGCAAGAATTTAGGTTTATATCACCCAACACTTACTTTTTCGTCAAGCCTATCTACACATCTATGAGTGACCTTGTAGCCTTTTGATCTACTCTTTTCATGCGCTAGGATCATTACATGCCAATGTACTATCATTTTCATAAGGTTGGATCAAATTCTTAATAAAAAACTTAAATTATCCGGCTCCCTCTTAGCAGGAGCTCCCTCTAAATAGGACAGTTCTTTTTGAATTTATTTTTTTTAAATATTTCTTAAATAGGAGTAAATATGAAATTAATATTATATATAAAAATAACGTCTTTTTGTTAAGTCAAGTGACTCGATTTAGTTTTTCATAAAAGCAAACTAAAAATCTTTTTGGTGAGTTAAACTAATCTCATCTTTCTCCCTCTAAAATTGTGACATATTTTAAAAATATTTACAATTTTAAAACAAAATATTTACTTAAAAGAAATCATGCCCAAATATTTAACGAGAAATAAAAATCGGGCATGACTAAAAGCTTTTGTAAAGAGACCAGCAAAGTTAAAATCAGTATGGACCCTTTTTATGTTGACAAGCTTATGATCAAAACAATCATGAATAAAGTGTATTCGGATACCTATGTGTTTTGTCTTTGAGTGCTGGACTAATTTTTTAACAATCGCAATGGCAGCCTCATTATCACATTTGATCGTTATATCAAAGAAATTCAAACCATAATCCAACAGTTGATGCTGGATCCAAATGACTTGGGAACAACAACTGGATGCGGCTATGTACTCAGCTTCCGCAGTTGAGGTGGGCATGGTGACTTGCTTCTTGCACTGCCACGAAATCAACCTGTCACCCAGAAATTGGCATCCACCTGCTGTCAATCAGTGTACGCATGAATTTCCAAGGGGGACTCTTTTGGATACCACAGTCCCAATCGAGGTCTTCCCTTGAGATATCTGAAAATACGTTTGACAGCAGTCATGTGGGATTCTCGCGGATCAGATTGATATCTGGCACATTGACAAACAGGGAACATGATGTCCGGTCTGCTTGTAGTGAGATACATCAGTGAGCCAATCATTAAATGACTCCGATAAAGAGATCGTTCCTATTCTTTATATTATCTTTATATTATGTTTGGTCGTTTGATTTACCACACCCGTCTCGAGCACTTATCTAGAACAAAACCGTTCGTTGTCGGATCCGGTTTTGGGACCTACAATTGGTATCAAAGCGCGTTTGAATCAACTGATCAACTTTGTTCTTGATGTTCGGGTTCTATTTCCGCTATTACCCGAACCGAGACGTTAAATACCAGTTGAAGTACTGGAAATAAAGTTGATGTTTGAAAATAAAGTTTAAAGATTGAGGAAATAAAGGTGTTTGAAGTTCATCTCGGGTTTCGTAGATCTGGATTCGGTTGTTTAAAGGTACGCTCTTCGTGTTCTTGCTCGGTTAGGTTCGAATAAGGTTCGGTTTTACTCAGATATAGTCCGTTTGGTGGACTGTCTTTTCGTGTTTCGGGTTTGTTAAACCCAACACAGTTCTGGTACAAAATAAACTGCCGCACACCAGAACCATGGCTAGATCTAGATCTAAAAACATTGCAGTAAAAATATATAATATGTTCAAGATTGTTGAAGTTCATGTGATGATATTGCCGGAATACGTTTTCCGGCGGACAGTGGCCGATGACCTTAGATAAGTGTGACGTGATGCAACTGGCGGTGTTGGAGGATGGATGTCCGACGGCGATAAACAGATGATGGTTGGATTAAAGTGGCCAGACTTGATGATCCAGGAATGTTGGCGGCTGTGTCATGGTTTTTCGGTGCTCATCATCTTTATTATAGTGCCGGAATGTTGATAGCTGTCAGAGTTGATTTTTCCGGCTACTTGGTGGCAACTTTTTCCGGCAACTTTTGTCTTTTCCAACAGCGAAGACTTTCTTCGTAGCTGCAGATTTATCCGGCAATCTGGTGTTGTTGCATCTGGTTGTGATGATTTTTCCGGCGGAATTTACTGATTGATGATGGTGTTGGTTGAATAGAATGCTAGGGTTTTAGTTTGAAGTATAGTGGATATTCAAATGTGCCCTATTATGTTGTCTTTTGTTTTGGGCTTGGCTCTTCATCAAAACTGCTATGGTCCAGTATCTGATTTGAATGGGCTGGTAATAGTATGGATCAATATTTTATTTTGGGCCTGTTCAAACAAATAAAATTCAACTACAAGTAATAGTGAACCGAGCCATATGTTTGCAAGACGCTTTTGGGCCGACAAACAGTGGCGAAGCTTGGGCTTCGCCATGGTAGTGACATAAGTCTCGGACTCAAAAATTTTTGGGTCAGCGATTCGGTTTGTGTTGGTGGTTCGGGCCGTGTCGGTGGTTCGGTTCGGGTCGGATCAAACAATATGACGTCCATATATATAATTTTTTTTTCATTCATTCAAATTCAAAACGATTGTTCTTACAATTAAAAAAAAACTAGACCTAAAATAACCATAATATGATAATAATACAAGAGCCGAGAGGAGGGTGAGTACCTTAGAAGAAAAATTACAAATCAGCTCGACGACCTTTAAGATTTTTGAATTCTTCAATTATGGATTCCGAATCAAATGTTTTAGCAATGTTTTTTTCTATATAAACCACCAAGCTATTCGCGAAATACTCGTCTAGCATCTTATTGCGAAGGCGAATCTTGAATATTTTCAATGCTGAAAACCCCCTCTCTGTTGTTGCAGTAGAAACTGGAAGTGTCAAGATTAGCCGAACCACTCTATCAACCAAATAGTACGTCTCACGTTTCTGAGTTTCCACAATACTCTTGCATAAATCAACAATACTTGAAATACCACTTAGATTGGTATTCGTTGGCATTTCAAAATTAAAATTCTGCAATTGAAATTGTAAAAGAGTAATTTCGTGCTCCGTGAAATCTTCAGGATAATACTTCTTAACAAGAAGACAAATCTTATCAACACCAATCTCTTTTGAAACTAAACTAGAACTAAGAGTTAACAGCTCCATCGCGTTCTCATCGAATCTACTATTCAACTCTTCTAGTTGTTTGTCCAATGTGGATGTAAAGAGATCTCCTCGGTAATAATGCTCAAATGTAACATGAAGATCTGTTTTACGAGGCCGATATTGAGTAGAAGTATACAAACCTTTCATATCCGGCATTTGTATGGCATACTTTACACAAAAAAAGTAACTTTTGAAAGAAAAGTCTCCCATCCATTGTTTCTAAATTCATTCAGATTAGCCTTTGTTGAAGAAACTAACTCCATGGCATTAAGAATATCTTGGGATTTCTTTTGTAATGCTTGAGAAAGTGTTTCAGTTTTTCCCAATACTTCCTTCATCAAGTGAAGAATAAACACAAACTCAAATAATTCCAAGTGATCGCATGTTGTATCGGCATCTCCATGT